>NW_027454351.1:0-84232 GCF_040206685.1 Ascaphus truei
ACAGTGAGGGGGGGGAGAAGCACAGTGAGGGGACAGGGAGAGGCACAGTGAGGGGGACAGGGAGAGGCACAGTCTTAGCTAAGGGGAGGGGGTGAGAGGCACAGTGAGGGGAGGGGGGAGAGAGGCACAGTGAGGGGGGGGATAGAGGCACAGTGAGGGGAGGGGGGAGAGAGGCGCAGCGAGGGGAGGGGGGAGAGGCACAGTGAGGGGACTGGGGGAAGGGGGTATAGAGGCAGTGAGGGGAGGGGGAGGGAGGCGCAGTGGGAGGAGGGGGGAGAGAGGCGCAGTGGGGGGAGGGGAAGAGGTGCGCAGTGAGGGGAGGGGGAAAAAGAGGCACAGTGAGGGGAGGGTGAGAGAGGTACAGTGAGGGGAGTGGGGGAGAGAGCACAGTGAGGGGAGGGGAAAGCGAGGCACAGTGAGGGGAGGGGGGGACAGAGGCACAGTGAGGGGAGGAGGGAGAGAGGCACAGTGAGGGGGGGAGAGAGGCACAGTGAGGGGAGGGGCGGAGAGAGGCACAGTGAGGGAGGTTGGAGAGGCACAGTGAGGAGAAGGGAGAGAAGCACAGTGAGGGGAGGGGGGAGAGGCACTGTGAGGGGAGAGAGGCACAGTGAGGGGAGGGGGGAGAGGCACAGTGAGGGGAGGAGGGAGATGCACAGTGAGGGGAAGGGGAGAGAGGCACAGTGAGGGGAGGGGGGAGGAGGCACAGTGAGGGGGGAGTGAGGCACAGTGAGGGGAGGGGGGAGAGAGGCACAGTGAGGGGGGGAGAGAGGCAAAGTGAGGGGAGCGGGGCACAGTGAGGGGGAGGGGAGAGAGGCACAGTGAGGGGAGAGGCACAGTGAGGGGAGGGGGGAGGAGGCACAGTGAGGGGGGGAGAGGCACAGTGAGGGGAGGGGGGAGAGAGGCACAGTGAGGGGGGGGAGAGAGGCAGAGTGAGGGGGGGGAGAGAGGCAAAGTGAGGGGAGCGGGGCACAGTGAGGGGAGGGGAGAGAGGCACAGTGAGGGGAGTGGGGAGAGGCACAGTGTGGGGAAGGAGGGGAGAGAGGCACAGTGAGGGGAGGTGGGAGAGGCACAGTGAGGGAAGGGGGGAGAGAGGCACAGTGAGGGGAGGGGGGAGAGAGGCACAGTAAGGGGAGGGGGGAGAGAGGCACAGTGAGGGGAGTGGGGGAGAGAGGCACAGTGAGGGGAGGGGGGAGCGAGGCACAGTGAGGGGACGGGGGGACAGAGGCACAGTGAGGGGATGGGGACAGAGGCACAGTGAGGGGAGGAGGGGAGAGAGGCACAGTGAAGGGAGGGGGGGAGAGAGGCACAGTGAGAGGAGGGGCGGAGAGAGGCACAGTGAGGAGAAGGGAGAGAAGCACAGTGAGGGGAGGGGGGAGAGAGGCACAGTGAGGGGAGGGCCGGAGAGAGGCAC
Organism: Ascaphus truei; assembly: GCF_040206685.1. Taxonomy (NCBI): domain Eukaryota; kingdom Metazoa; phylum Chordata; class Amphibia; order Anura; family Ascaphidae; genus Ascaphus; species Ascaphus truei. The sequence goes on from NW_027454351.1 coordinate 1,412, forward strand.
AGTGAGGAGAAGGGAGAGAAGCACAGTGAGGGGAGGGGGAGAGGCACAGTGAGGGGAGGGGAGAGAGACACAGTGAGGGGAGGGGGGAGAGGCACAGTGAGGGAATGGGGAGAGAGAGGCACAGTGAGGGGAGGGTGGAGGAATGCACAATGAGGAGGGGGAGAGAGGCACAGTGAGGGGAGGGGAGGGGAAAGAGGCACACTGAGGGGAGGGGGAGAGGCACGGGGAGGGAGAGGCACAGGGAGAGGGGAGCGAGGCATATTGAAGGGAGCGAGGCACAGTGAGGGGAGAGAGGCACAGTGAGGGGGAGAGAGACACAGTGAAAGGAGGGAAGAGTGAGGAAAGGGGGGAGAGGCACAGTGAGGGGAGGGCGGAGAGGCACAGTGAGGGATGGAGGAGAGAGAGGCTCAGTGAGGGAAGGGAGGAGAGAGGCACAGTGAGGGGAGGGGGGAGAGAGGCACATTGAGGGAAGGAGGAGAGAGGCACAGTGAGGGAAGGAGGAGAGGCACAGTGAGGGGAGGGAGGAGAGAGGCACAGTGAGGGGACAGGGAGAGGCACAGTGAGGGGAGGGAGGAGAGAGGCACAGTGAGGGGAGGGAGGAGAGAGGCACAGTGAAGGGGGGGGATAGAGGCACAGTGAGGGGAGGGGGGAGAGAGGCGCAGCAAGGGGAGGGGGGAGAGGCACAGTGAGGGGAGTGGGGGAAGGGGGTATAGAGGCAGTGAGGGGAGGGGGAGAGAGGCGCAGTGGGGGGAGGGGGAAGAGGTGCGCAGTGAGGGGAGGGGGAAAAAGAGGCACAGTGAGGTGAGGGAGGAGAGGGACATGGAAGAGGCACAGCGAGGGGACGGGGGAGAGGCACAGTGAGGGGAGGGGGGAGAGGCACAGTGAGGGGAGCGGGAGAGGCACAGTGATGGGAAGAGAGAGACACGGTGATGGGGAGAGAGAGGCACAGTGATGGGGAGAGAGAGGCACAGTGATGGGGAGAGAGGCACAGTGAGGGGGAGAGAGAGGCACAGTAAGGGAGAGAAAAAAATTAAGGCTGTGCCTATAGTGCCGTCGATGGCGACACGATGGGTGACGACGCCGTCGCCACCGGCAAAAGTTATGTTTCGCCGGGCGGCGGCAGTGCGGGATTCCGGCAATTTCATTTGTTCAAGTGACGTGACGACCCTTGAAAAATCTAATTTTGCCGGCTACCAGTTTCCGCAACGGCGACGTCGCTTTGTCGCCGTAGCGCGCAATATAAGCGCACGCGGCGGCAATGCTTCTGTTTTCGGCCGACGTCGCCAGTACTATATGCGCGGCCTAAGAATGTAGATTAAATATTTGAAAAATTGTGCTAATTATTCTGCTCCATACAAAATGTTCCTAATATTTCACTATACTGAGATAGATCCCTTAATTTCCCAGCGTTCTCGTGTGGTAACGGGGGAAGGGAGCAGCGCTGATTGAGACGACCCTAGGGAGCGATTCATGGTATGTTTATCAATTTAAACTTTTACATCCTCATAACCTTTTATAAAACACAGAACAAATGCAAAGAAAGCTGCAGAATGGCCGGTGTGGGGATCAAACCCACGGCCGCGGCATTATTATCCCCACAACTGCGCTATCCAGCAAGCAAGCAACTGTATGTAGGGAAGGGGAGAGAGGCACAGTGAGGGGAGGAGGGGATAGAGGCACAGTGAGGGGAGGAGGGGATAGAGGCACAGTGAGAGGAGGAGGGGATAGAGGCACAGTGAGGGGGGGAGAGAGGCACAGTGAGGGGGGGGGGGAGAGAGGCACAGTGAGGGGAGGGGGAGAGAGGCACAGTGAGGGGAGGGCCGCAGAGAGGCACAGTGAGGGGAGGGGAGAGAGGCACAGTGAGGAGAAGGGAGAGAAGCACAGTGAGGGGAGGGGAGAGAGGCACAGTGAGGGGAGGGGGGAGAGGCACAATGAGGGGAGGGGGGAGAGGCACAGTGAGGGGAAGGGAGAGAGGCACAGTGAGGGGAAGGGGAGAGAGGCACAGTGAGGTGAGGGGAGGGGGAGAGGCACAGTGAGGGGAGAGGGGCACAGTGAGGGGAGGGGGGAGAGAGGCACAGTGAGGGGGGGAGAGGCACAGTGAGGGGAGAGGGGAGAGAGACTCAGTGAAAGGAGGGGGAGAGAGGCACAGTGAGGGGAGGGGGGAGAGAGGCACAGTGAGGGGAGGGGGGAGAGAGGCACAGTGAGGGGAGGGGGGAGAGAGGCACAGTGAGGGGAGTGGGGGAGAGAGGCACAGTGAGGGGAGGGGAGAGAGGCACAGTGAGGGGAGTGGGGGAGAGAGGCACAGTGAGGGGAGAGGGGAGAGAGGCACAGTGAGGGGAGGGGGGAGGAGGCACAGTGAGGGGGGGGGAGAGAGGCACAGTGAGGGGAGGGGGGAGAGAGGCACAGTGAGGGGAGAGGGGCACAGTGAGGGGAGGGGAGAGAGGCACAGTGAGGGGAGTGGGGGAGAGAGGCACAGTGAGGGGAGAGGGGAGAGAGGCACAGTGAGGGGAGGAGGGAGGAGGCACAGTGAGGGGGGGGAGAGAGGCACAGTGAGGGAGGGGGAGAGAGGCAAAGTGAGGGGAGGGGGGAGAGAGGCAAAGTGAGGGGAGAGGGGCACAGTGAGGGGAGGGGAGAGAGGCACAGTGAGGGAGGGGAGAGAGGCACAGTGAGGGGAGTGGGGGAGAGAGGCACAGTGAGGGGAGTGGGGGAGAGAGGCACAGTGAGGGGAGTGGGGGAGAGAGGCACAGTGAGGGGAAGGAGGGGAGAGAGGCACAGTGAGGGGAGGGGGGAGAGAGGCACAGTGAGGGGAGGGGGGAGAGAGGCACAGTGAGGGGAGGGGGGAGAGAGGCACAGTGAGAGGAGGGGGGAGAGAGCACAGTGAGGGGAGGGGGGTACAGAGGCACAGTGAGGGGAGGAGGGGAGAGAGGCACAGTGACGGGAGGGGGGAGCGAGGCACAGTGAGGGGAGGGGGGTACAGAGGCACCGTGAGGGGAGGAGGGGAGAGAGGCACAGTGAGCAGAGGGGGGAAAGAGAGGCACAGTGAGGGGGGGAGAGGCACAGTGAGGAGAAGGGAGAGAAGCACAGTGAGGGGAGGGGGGGAGAGGCACAGTGAGGGGAGGGGAGAGAGGCACAGTGAGGGGAGGGGGGAGAGGCACAGTGAGGGGAAGGGGACAGAGGCACAGTGAGGGGAAGGGGACAGAGGCACAGTGAGGGGAAGGGGACAGAGGCACAGTGAGGGGAAGGGGACAGAGGCACAGTGAGGGGAGGGGAGAGAGGCACAGTGAGGGGAGGGGAGAGAGGCAAAGTGAGGGGAGGGGGAGAGGCACAGTGAGGGGAGGGGGAGAGTGAGGAAAGGGGGGAGAGGCACAGTGAGGGAATGGGGAGAGAGAGGCACAGTGAGGGGAGGGGGGAGGAATGCACAATGAGGAGGGGGAGAGAGGCACAGTGAGGGGAGGGGAGGGAAAGAGGCACAGTGAGGGGAGGGGGAGAGGCACGGGGAGGGGAGGGGGAGAGGCACGGGGAGGGGAGAGGCACAGGGAGAGGGAAGCGAGGCATATTGAGGGGAGCGAGGCACAGTGAGGGTAGAGGGGAGAGAGACACAGTGAGGGGGAGAGAGGCACAGAGAAAGGAGGGAAGAGTGAGGAAAGGGTGGAGAGGCACAGTGAGGGGAGGGGGAGAGAGGCACAGTGGGGGATGGAGGAGAGAGAGGCTCAGTGAGGGAAGGGAGGAGAGAGGCACATTGAGGGAAGGAGGAGAGAGAGGCACAGTGAGGGAAGGAGGAGAGGCACAGTGAGGGGAGGTAGGAGAGAGGCACAGTGAGGGGGGAGAGCACAGTGAGGGGACAGGGAGAGGCACAGTGAGGGGAGGGGGGTGAGAGGCACAGTGAGGGGAGGGAGGAGAGAGGCACAGTGAGGGAAGGGAGGAGAGAGGCACAGTGAGGGGGGGATAGAGGCACAGTGAGGGGGGATAGAGGCACAGTGAGGGAAGGGGGAGAGAGGCACATTGAGGGAAGGAGGAGAGAGAGGCACAGTGAGGGAAGGAGGAGAGGCACAGTGAGGGGAGGGAGGAGAGAGGCACAGTGAGGGGGGGGAGAAGCACAGTGAAAGGAGGGAAGAGTGAGGGAAGGGAGGAGAGAGGCACAGTGAGGGGAGGGGGGGAGAGAGGCACATTGAGGGAAGGAGGAGAGAGAGGCACAGTGAGGGAAGGAGGAGAGGCACAGTGAGGGGAGGGAGGAGAGAGGCACAGTGAGGGGGGGGAGAAGCACAGTGAGGGGACAGGGAGAGGCACAGTGAGGGGACAGGGAGAGGCACAGTGAGGGGAGGGGGTGAGAGGCACAGTGAGGGGAGGGGGGAGAGAGGCACAGTGAGGGGGGGGATAGAGGCACAGTGAGGGGAGGGGGGAGAGAGGCGCAGCGAGGGGAGGGGGGAGAGGCACAGTGAGGGGACTGGGGGAAGGGGGTATAGAGGCAGTGAGGGGAGGGGGAGGGAGGCGCAGTGGGAGGAGGGGGAGAGAGGCGCAGTGGGGGGAGGGGAAGAGGTGCGCAGTGAGGGGAGGGGGAAAAAGAGGCACAGTGAGGGGAGGGTGAGAGAGGTACAGTGAGGGGAGTGGGGGAGAGAGGCACAGTGAGGGGAGGGGAAAGCGAGGCACAGTGAGGGGAGGGGGGGACAGAGGCACAGTGAGGGGAGGAGGGGAGAGAGGCACAGTGAGGGGGGGAGAGAGGCACAGTGAGGGGAGGGGCGGAGAGAGGCACAGTGAGGGAGGTTGGAGAGGCACAGTGAGGAGAAGGGAGAGAAGCACAGTGAGGGGAGGGGGGAGAGGCACTGTGAGGGGAGAGAGGCACAGTGAGGGGAGGGGGGAGAGGCACAGTGAGGGGAGGAGGGAGATGCACAGTGAGGGGAAGGGGAGAGAGGCACAGTGAGGGGAGGGGGGAGGAGGCACAGTGAGGGGGGAGTGAGGCACAGTGAGGGGAGGGGGGAGAGAGGCACAGTGAGGGGGGGAGAGAGGCAAAGTGAGGGGAGCGGGGCACAGTGAGGGGAGGGGAGAGAGGCACAGTGAGGGGAGAGGCACAGTGAGGGGAGGGGGGAGGAGGCACAGTGAGGGGGGGAGAGGCACAGTGAGGGGAGGGGGGAGAGAGGCAGAGTGAGGGGGGGGAGAGAGGCAAAGTGAGGGGAGCGGGGCACAGTGAGGGGAGGGGAGAGAGGCACAGTGAGGGGAGTGGGGGAGAGGCACAGTGTGGGGAAGGAGGGGAGAGAGGCACAGTGAGGGGAGGTGGGAGAGGCACAGTGAGGGAAGGGGGGAGAGAGGCACAGTGAGGGGAGGGGGGAGAGAGGCACAGTAAGGGGAGGGGGGAGAGAGGCACAGTGAGGGGAGTGGGGGAGAGAGGCACAGTGAGGGGAGGGGGGAGCGAGGCACAGTGAGGGGACGGGGGGACAGAGGCACAGTGAGGGGATGGGGACAGAGGCACAGTGAGGGGAGGAGGGGAGAGAGGCACAGTGAAGGGAGGGGGGGAGAGAGGCACAGTGAGAGGAGGGGCGGAGAGAGGCACAGTGAGGAGAAGGGAGAGAAGCACAGTGAGGGGAGGGGGGAGAGAGGCACAGTGAGGGGAGGGCCGGAGAGAGGCACAGTGAGGAGAAGGGAGAGAAGCACAGTGAGGGGAGGGGGAGAGGCACAGTGAGGGGAGGGGAGAGAGACACAGTGAGGGGAGGGGGAGAGGCACAGTGAGGGAATGGGGAGAGAGAGGCACAGTGAGGGGAGGGTGGAGGAATGCACAATGAGGAGGGGGAGAGAGGCACAGTGAGGGGAGGGGAGGGGAAAGAGGCACACTGAGGGGAGGGGGAGAGGCACGGGGAGGGGAGAGGCACAGGGAGAGGGGAGCGAGGCATATTGAAGGGAGCGAGGCACAGTGAGGGGAGAGAGGCACAGTGAGGGGGAGAGAGACACAGTGAAAGGAGGGAAGAGTGAGGAAAGGGGGGAGAGGCACAGTGAGGGGAGGGCGGAGAGGCACAGTGAGGGATGGAGGAGAGAGAGGCTCAGTGAGGGAAGGGAGGAGAGAGGCACAGTGAGGGGAGGGGGGAGAGAGGCACATTGAGGGAAGGAGGAGAGAGGCACAGTGAGGGAAGGAGGAGAGGCACAGTGAGGGGAGGGAGGAGAGAGGCACAGTGAGGGGACAGGGAGAGGCACAGTGAGGGGAGGGAGGAGAGAGGCACAGTGAGGGGAGGGAGGAGAGAGGCACAGTGAAGGGGGGGGATAGAGGCACAGTGAGGGGAGGGGGGAGAGAGGCGCAGCAAGGGGAGGGGGGAGAGGCACAGTGAGGGGAGTGGGGGAAGGGGGTATAGAGGCAGTGAGGGGAGGGGGAGAGAGGCGCAGTGGGGGGAGGGGGAAGAGGTGCGCAGTGAGGGGAGGGGGAAAAAGAGGCACAGTGAGGTGAGGGAGGAGAGGGACATGGAAGAGGCACAGCGAGGGGACGGGGGAGAGGCACAGTGAGGGGAGGGGGGAGAGGCACAGTGAGGGGAGGGCCGCAGAGAGGCACAGTGAGGGGAGGGGAGAGAGGCACAGTGAGGAGAAGGGAGAGAAGCACAGTGAGGGGAGGGGGGGGAGAGAGGCACAGTGAGGGGGGGGAGAGAGGCACAGTGAGGGGAGGGCCGCAGAGAGGCACAGTGAGGGGAGGGGAGAGAGGCACAGTGAGGAGAAGGGAGAGAAACACAGTGAGGGGAGGGGGGAGAGGCACAGTGAGGGGAGAGAGGCACAGTGAGGGGAGGGGGGGAGAGGCACAATGAGGGGAGGGGGGAGAGGCACAATGAGGGGAGGGGGGAGAGGCACAGTGAGGGGAAGGAGGGGAGAGAGGCACAGTGAGGGGAAGGAGGGGAGAGAGGCACAGTGAGGGGAAGGAGGGGAGAGAGGCACAGTGAGTGGAGGGGGGAGAGAGGCACAGTGAGGGGAGGGGGAGAGAGGCACAGTGAGGGGAGGGGGGAGAGAGGCACAGTGAGGGGAGTGGGGGAGCGAGGCACAGTGAGGGGAGGGGGGGTACAGAGGCACAGTGAGGGGAGGAGGGGAGAGAGGTACAGTGAGGGGAGGGGGGGGAGAGAGGCACGGGGAGGGGAGGGGGAGAGGCACAGTGAGGGGAGAGAGGCACAGTGAGGGGGGGGAGAGGCACAGTGAGGGGAGAGGGGAGAGAGACACAGTGAGGGGAGGGGGAGAGAGGCACAGTGAGGGAGGGGGGAGAGAGGCACAGTGAGGGGAGGGGGGAGAGAGGCACAGTGAGGGGAGGGGGGAGAGAGGCACAGCGAGGGGAGGGGGGAGAGGCACAGTGAGGGGAGTGGGGGAGAGAGGCACAGTGAGGGGAGAGGGAGAGAGGCACAGTGAGGGGAGGAGGGAGGAGGCACAGTGAGGGGGGGAGAGAGGCACAGTGAGGGGAGGGGGGAGAGAGGCAAAGTGAGGGGAGGGGGGAGAGAGGCAAAGTGAGGGGAGAGGGGCACAGTGAGGGGAGGGGAGAGAGGCACAGTGAGGGGAGGGGAGAGAGGCACAGTGAGGGGAGTGGGGGAGAGAGGCACAGTGAGGGGAGTGGGGGAGAGAGGCACAGTGAGGGGAGTGGGGGAGAGAGGCACAGTGAGGGGAAGGAGGGGAGAGAGGCACAGTGAGGGGAGGGGGGAGAGAGGCACAGTGAGGGGAGGGGGGAGAGAGGCACAGTGAGGGGAGGGGGGAGAGAGGCACAGTGAGAGGAGGGGGGAGAGAGGCACAGTGAGGGGAGGGGGGTACAGAGGCACAGTGAGGGGAGGAGGGGAGAGAGGCACAGTGACGGGAGGGGGGGAGCGAGGCACAGTGAGGGGAGGGGGGTACAGAGGCACCGTGAGGGGAGGAGGGGAGAGAGGCACAGTGAGCAGAGGGGGGAAAGAGAGGCACAGTGAGGGGGGGAGAGGCACAGTGAGGAGAAGGGAGAGAAGCACAGTGAGGGGAGGGGGGAGAGGCACAGTGAGGGGAGGGGAGAGAGGCACAGTGAGGGGAGGGGAGAGAGGCACAGTGAGGGGAAGGGGACAGAGGCACAGTGTGGGGAAGGGGACAGAGGCACAGTGAGGGGAAGGGGACAGAGGCACAGTGAGGGGAAGGGGACAGAGGCACAGTGAGGGGAGGGGAGAGAGGCACAGTGAGGGGAGGGGAGAGAGGCAAAGTGAGGGGAGGGGGGAGAGGCACAGTGAGGGGAGGGGGAGAGTGAGGAAAGGGGGGAGAGGCACAGTGAGGGAATGGGGAGAGAGAGGCACAGTGAGGGGAGGGGGGAGGAATGCACAATGAGGAGGGGGAGAGAGGCACAGTGAGGGGAGGGGAGGGGAAAGAGGCACAGTGAGGGGAGGGGGAGAGGCACGGGGAGGGGAGGGGGAGAGGCACGGGGAGGGGAGAGGCACAGGGAGAGGGAAGCGAGGCATATTGAGGGAGCGAGGCACAGTGAGGGTAGAGGGGAGAGAGACACAGTGAGGGGGAGAGAGGCACAGAGAAAGGAGGGAAGAGTGAGGAAAGGGTGGAGAGGCACAGTGAGGGGAGGGGGAGAGAGGCACAGTGGGGGATGGAGGAGAGAGAGGCTCAGTGAGGGAAGGGAGGAGAGAGGCACATTGAGGGAAGGAGGAGAGAGAGGCACAGTGAGGGAAGGAGGAGAGGCACAGTGAGGGGAGGTAGGAGAGAGGCACAGTGAGGGGGGAGAGCACAGTGAGGGGACAGGGAGAGGCACAGTGAGGGGAGGGGGGTGAGAGGCACAGTGAGGGGAGGGAGGAGAGAGGCACAGTGAGGGAAGGGAGGAGAGAGGCACAGTGAGGGGGGGATAGAGGCACAGTGAGGGGGGATAGAGGCACAGTGAGGGAAGGGGGAGAGAGGCACATTGAGGGAAGGAGGAGAGAGAGGCACAGTGAGGGAAGGAGGAGAGGCACAGTGAGGGGAGGGAGGAGAGAGGCACAGTGAGGGGGGGGAGAAGCACAGTGAAAGGAGGGAAGAGTGAGGGAAGGGAGGAGAGAGGCACAGTGAGGGGAGGGGGGGAGAGAGGCACATTGAGGGAAGGAGGAGAGAGAGGCACAGTGAGGGAAGGAGGAGAGGCACAGTGAGGGGAGGGAGGAGAGAGGCACAGTGAGGGGGGGGAGAAGCACAGTGAGGGACAGGGAGAGGCACAGTGAGGGGACAGGGAGAGGCACAGTGAGGGGAGGGGTGAGAGGCACAGTGAGGGGAGGGGGGAGAGAGGCACAGTGAGGGGGGGGATAGAGGCACAGTGAGGGGAGGGGGGAGAGAGGCGCAGCGAGGGGAGGGGGGAGAGGCACAGTGAGGGGACTGGGGGAAGGGGGTATAGAGGCAGTGAGGGGAGGGGGAGGGAGGCGCAGTGGGAGGAGGGGAGAGAGGCGCAGTGGGGGGAGGGGAAGAGGTGCGCAGTGAGGGGAGGGGGAAAAAGAGGCACAGTGAGGGGAGGGTGAGAGAGGTACAGTGAGGGGAGTGGGGGAGAGAGGCACAGTGAGGGGAGGGGAAAGCGAGGCACAGTGAGGGAGGGGGGGACAGAGGCACAGTGAGGGGAGGAGGGGAGAGAGGCACAGTGAGGGGGGGAGAGAGGCACAGTGAGGGGAGGGGCGGAGAGAGGCACAGTGAGGGAGGTTGGAGAGGCACAGTGAGGAGAAGGGAGAGAAGCACAGTGAGGGGAGGGGGGAGAGGCACTGTGAGGGGAGAGAGGCACAGTGAGGGGAGGGGGGAGAGGCACAGTGAGGGGAGGAGGGAGATGCACAGTGAGGGGAAGGGGAGAGAGGCACAGTGAGGGGAGGGGGAGGAGGCACAGTGAGGGGGGAGTGAGGCACAGTGAGGGGAGGGGGGAGAGAGGCACAGTGAGGGGGGGAGAGAGGCAAAGTGAGGGGAGCGGGGCACAGTGAGGGGAGGGGAGAGAGGCACAGTGAGGGGAGAGGCACAGTGAGGGGAGGGGGGAGGAGGCACAGTGAGGGGGGGAGAGGCACAGTGAGGGGAGGGGGGAGAGAGGCACAGTGAGGGGGGGGAGAGAGGCAGAGTGAGGGGGGGGAGAGAGGCAAAGTGAGGGGAGCGGGGCACAGTGAGGGGAGGGGAGAGAGGCACAGTGAGGGAGTGGGGGAGAGGCACAGTGTGGGGAAGGAGGGGAGAGAGGCACAGTGAGGGGAGGTGGGAGAGGCACAGTGAGGGAAGGGGGGAGAGAGGCACAGTGAGGGGAGGGGGGAGAGAGGCACAGTAAGGGGAGGGGGGAGAGAGGCACAGTGAGGGGAGTGGGGGAGAGAGGCACAGTGAGGGGAGGGGGGAGCGAGGCACAGTGAGGGACGGGGGGACAGAGGCACAGTGAGGGGATGGGGACAGAGGCACAGTGAGGGGAGGAGGGGAGAGAGGCACAGTGAAGGGAGGGGGGGAGAGAGGCACAGTGAGAGGAGGGGCGGAGAGAGGCACAGTGAGGAGAAGGGAGAGAAGCACAGTGAGGGGAGGGGGGAGAGAGGCACAGTGAGGGGAGGGCCGGAGAGAGGCACAGTGAGGAGAAGGGAGAGAAGCACAGTGAGGGGAGGGGGAGAGGCACAGTGAGGGGAGGGGAGAGAGACACAGTGAGGGGAGGGGGGAGAGGCACAGTGAGGGAATGGGGAGAGAGAGGCACAGTGAGGGGAGGGTGGAGGAATGCACAATGAGGAGGGGGAGAGAGGCACAGTGAGGGGAGGGGAGGGGAAAGAGGCACACTGAGGGGAGGGGGAGAGGCACGGGGAGGGGAGAGGCACAGGGAGAGGGGAGCGAGGCATATTGAAGGGAGCGAGGCACAGTGAGGGGAGAGAGGCACAGTGAGGGGGAGAGAGACACAGTGAAAGGAGGGAAGAGTGAGGAAAGGGGGGAGAGGCACAGTGAGGGGAGGGCGGAGAGGCACAGTGAGGGATGGAGGAGAGAGAGGCTCAGTGAGGGAAGGGAGGAGAGAGGCACAGTGAGGGGAGGGGGGAGAGAGGCACATTGAGGGAAGGAGGAGAGAGGCACAGTGAGGGAAGGAGGAGAGGCACAGTGAGGGGAGGGAGGAGAGAGGCACAGTGAGGGGACAGGGAGAGGCACAGTGAGGGGAGGGAGGAGAGAGGCACAGTGAGGGGAGGGAGGAGAGAGGCACAGTGAAGGGGGGGGATAGAGGCACAGTGAGGGGAGGGGGGAGAGAGGCGCAGCAAGGGGAGGGGGGAGAGGCACAGTGAGGGGAGTGGGGGAAGGGGGTATAGAGGCAGTGAGGGGAGGGGGAGAGAGGCGCAGTGGGGGGAGGGGGAAGAGGTGCGCAGTGAGGGGAGGGGGAAAAAGAGGCACAGTGAGGTGAGGGAGGAGAGGGACATGGAAGAGGCACAGCGAGGGGACGGGGGAGAGGCACAGTGAGGGGAGGGGGGAGAGGCACAGTGAGGGGAGCGGGAGAGGCACAGTGATGGGAAGAGAGAGACACGGTGATGGGGAGAGAGAGGCACAGTGATGGGGAGAGAGAGGCACAGTGATGGGGAGAGAGGCACAGTGAGGGGGAGAGAGAGGCACAGTAAGGGAGAGAAAAAAATTAAGGCTGTGCCTATAGTGCCGTCGATGGCGACACGATGGGTGACGACGCCGTCGCCACCGGCAAAAGTTATGTTTCGCCGGGCGGCGGCAGTGCGGGATTCCGGCAATTTCATTTGTTCAAGTGACGTGACGACCCTTGAAAAATCTAATTTTGCCGGCTACCAGTTTCCGCAACGGCGACGTCGCTTTGTCGCCGTAGCGCGCAATATAAGCGCACGCGGCGGCAATGCTTCTGTTTTCGGCCGACGTCGCCAGTACTATATGCGCGGCCTAAGAATGTAGATTAAATATTTGAAAAATTGTGCTAATTATTCTGCTCCATACAAAATGTTCCTAATATTTCACTATACTGAGATAGATCCCTTAATTTCCCAGCGTTCTCGTGTGGTAACGGGGGAAGGGAGCAGCGCTGATTGAGACGACCCTAGGGAGCGATTCATGGTATGTTTATCAATTTAAACTTTTACATCCTCATAACCTTTTATAAAACACAGAACAAATGCAAAGAAAGCTGCAGAATGGCCGGTGTGGGGATCAAACCCACGGCCGCGGCATTATTATCCCCACAACTGCGCTATCCAGCAAGCAAGCAACTGTATGTAGGGAAGGGGGAGAGAGGCACAGTGAGGGGAGGAGGGGATAGAGGCACAGTGAGGGGAGGAGGGGATAGAGGCACAGTGAGAGGAGGAGGGGATAGAGGCACAGTGAGGGGGGGGAGAGAGGCACAGTGAGGGGGGGGGGGGAGAGAGGCACAGTGAGGGGAGGGGGAGAGAGGCACAGTGAGGGGAGGGCCGCAGAGAGGCACAGTGAGGGGAGGGGAGAGAGGCACAGTGAGGAGAAGGGAGAGAAGCACAGTGAGGGGAGGGGAGAGAGGCACAGTGAGGGGAGGGGGGAGAGGCACAATGAGGGGAGGGGGGAGAGGCACAGTGAGGGGAAGGGAGAGAGGCACAGTGAGGGGAAGGGGAGAGAGGCACAGTGAGGTGAGGGGAGGGGGAGAGGCACAGTGAGGGGAGAGGGGCACAGTGAGGGGAGGGGGGAGAGAGGCACAGTGAGGGGGGGAGAGGCACAGTGAGGGGAGAGGGGAGAGAGACACAGTGAAAGGAGGGGGAGAGAGGCACAGTGAGGGGAGGGGGGAGAGAGGCACAGTGAGGGGAGGGGGGAGAGAGGCACAGTGAGGGGAGGGGGGAGAGAGGCACAGTGAGGGGAGTGGGGGAGAGAGGCACAGTGAGGGGAGGGGGAGAGAGGCACAGTGAGGGGAGTGGGGGAGAGAGGCACAGTGAGGGGAGAGGGGAGAGAGGCACAGTGAGGGGAGGGGGGAGGAGGCACAGTGAGGGGGGGGGGAGAGAGGCACAGTGAGGGGAGGGGGGAGAGAGGCACAGTGAGGGGAGAGGGGCACAGTGAGGGGAGGGGAGAGAGGCACAGTGAGGGGAGTGGGGGAGAGAGGCACAGTGAGGGGAGAGGGGAGAGAGGCACAGTGAGGGGAGGAGGGAGGAGGCACAGTGAGGGGGGGGAGAGAGGCACAGTGAGGGGAGGGGGGAGAGAGGCAAAGTGAGGGGAGGGGGGAGAGAGGCAAAGTGAGGGGAGAGGGGCACAGTGAGGGGAGGGGAGAGAGGCACAGTGAGGGGAGGGGAGAGAGGCACAGTGAGGGGAGTGGGGGAGAGAGGCACAGTGAGGGGAGTGGGGGAGAGAGGCACAGTGAGGGGAGTGGGGGAGAGAGGCACAGTGAGGGGAAGGAGGGGAGAGAGGCACAGTGAGGGGAGGGGGGAGAGAGGCACAGTGAGGGGAGGGGGAGAGAGGCACAGTGAGGGGAGGGGGGAGAGAGGCACAGTGAGAGGAGGGGGGAGAGAGGCACAGTGAGGGGAGGGGGGTACAGAGGCACAGTGAGGGGAGGAGGGGAGAGAGGCACAGTGACGGGAGGGGGGAGCGAGGCACAGTGAGGGGAGGGGGGTACAGAGGCACCGTGAGGGGAGGAGGGGAGAGAGGCACAGTGAGCAGAGGGGGGAAAGAGAGGCACAGTGAGGGGGGGAGAGGCACAGTGAGGAGAAGGGAGAGAAGCACAGTGAGGGGAGGGGGGAGAGGCACAGTGAGGGGAGGGGAGAGAGGCACAGTGAGGGGAGGGGAGAGAGGCACAGTGAGGGGAAGGGGACAGAGGCACAGTGTGGGGAAGGGGACAGAGGCACAGTGAGGGGAAGGGGACAGAGGCACAGTGAGGGGAAGGGGACAGAGGCACAGTGAGGGGAGGGGAGAGAGGCACAGTGAGGGGAGGGGAGAGAGGCAAAGTGAGGGGAGGGGGGAGAGGCACAGTGAGGGGAGGGGGAGAGTGAGGAAAGGGGGGAGAGGCACAGTGAGGGAATGGGGAGAGAGAGGCACAGTGAGGGGAGGGGGGAGGAATGCACAATGAGGAGGGGGGAGAGAGGCACAGTGAGGGGAGGGGAGGGGAAAGAGGCACAGTGAGGGGAGGGGGGAGAGGCACGGGGAGGGGAGGGGGAGAGGCACGGGGAGGGGAGAGGCACAGGGAGAGGGAAGCGAGGCATATTGAGGGGAGCGAGGCACAGTGAGGGTAGAGGGGAGAGAGACACAGTGAGGGGGAGAGAGGCACAGAGAAAGGAGGGAAGAGTGAGGAAAGGGTGGAGAGGCACAGTGAGGGGAGGGGGAGAGAGGCACAGTGGGGGATGGAGGAGAGAGAGGCTCAGTGAGGGAAGGGAGGAGAGAGGCACATTGAGGGAAGGAGGAGAGAGAGGCACAGTGAGGGAAGGAGGAGAGGCACAGTGAGGGGAGGTAGGAGAGAGGCACAGTGAGGGGGGAGAGCACAGTGAGGGGACAGGGAGAGGCACAGTGAGGGGAGGGGGGTGAGAGGCACAGTGAGGGGAGGGAGGAGAGAGGCACAGTGAGGGAAGGGAGGAGAGAGGCACAGTGAGGGGGGGATAGAGGCACAGTGAGGGGGATAGAGGCACAGTGAGGGAAGGGGGAGAGAGGCACATTGAGGGAAGGAGGAGAGAGAGGCACAGTGAGGGAAGGAGGAGAGGCACAGTGAGGGGAGGGAGGAGAGAGGCACAGTGAGGGGGGGGAGAAGCACAGTGAAAGGAGGGAAGAGTGAGGGAAGGGAGGAGAGAGGCACAGTGAGGGGAGGGGGGGAGAGAGGCACATTGAGGGAAGGAGGAGAGAGAGGCACAGTGAGGGAAGGAGGAGAGGCACAGTGAGGGGAGGGAGGAGAGAGGCACAGTGAGGGGGGGGAGAAGCACAGTGAGGGGACAGGGAGAGGCACAGTGAGGGGACAGGGAGAGGCACAGTGAGGGGAGGGGGTGAGAGGCACAGTGAGGGGAGGGGGGAGAGAGGCACAGTGAGGGGGGGGATAGAGGCACAGTGAGGGGAGGGGGGAGAGAGGCGCAGCGAGGGGAGGGGGGAGAGGCACAGTGAGGGGACTGGGGGAAGGGGGTATAGAGGCAGTGAGGGGAGGGGGAGGGAGGCGCAGTGGGAGGAGGGGGAGAGAGGCGCAGTGGGGGGAGGGGAAGAGGTGCGCAGTGAGGGGAGGGGAAAAAGAGGCACAGTGAGGGGAGGGTGAGAGAGGTACAGTGAGGGGAGTGGGGGAGAGAGGCACAGTGAGGGGAGGGGAAAGCGAGGCACAGTGAGGGGAGGGGGGGACAGAGGCACAGTGAGGGGAGGAGGGGAGAGAGGCACAGTGAGGGGGGGAGAGAGGCACAGTGAGGGGAGGGGCGGAGAGAGGCACAGTGAGGGAGGTTGGAGAGGCACAGTGAGGAGAAGGGAGAGAAGCACAGTGAGGGGAGGGGGGAGAGGCACTGTGAGGGGAGAGAGGCACAGTGAGGGGAGGGGGGAGAGGCACAGTGAGGGAGGAGGGAGATGCACAGTGAGGGGAAGGGGAGAGAGGCACAGTGAGGGGAGGGGGGAGAGGCACAGTGAGGGGGGAGTGAGGCACAGTGAGGGGAGGGGGGAGAGAGGCACAGTGAGGGGGGGAGAGAGGCAAAGTGAGGGGAGCGGGGCACAGTGAGGGGAGGGGAGAGAGGCACAGTGAGGGGAGAGGCACAGTGAGGGGAGGGGGGGAGGAGGCACAGTGAGGGGGGGAGAGGCACAGTGAGGGGAGGGGGGAGAGAGGCACAGTGAGGGGGGGGAGAGAGGCAGAGTGAGGGGGGGGAGAGAGGCAAAGTGAGGGGAGCGGGGCACAGTGAGGGGAGGGGAGAGAGGCACAGTGAGGGGAGTGGGGGAGAGGCACAGTGTGGGGAAGGAGGGGAGAGAGGCACAGTGAGGGGAGGTGGGAGAGGCACAGTGAGGGAAGGGGGGAGAGAGGCACAGTGAGGGGAGGGGGGAGAGAGGCACAGTAAGGGGAGGGGGGAGAGAGGCACAGTGAGGGAGTGGGGGAGAGAGGCACAGTGAGGGGAGGGGGGAGCGAGGCACAGTGAGGGGACGGGGGACAGAGGCACAGTGAGGGGATGGGGACAGAGGCACAGTGAGGGGAGGAGGGGAGAGAGGCACAGTGAAGGGAGGGGGGGAGAGAGGCACAGTGAGAGGAGGGGCGGAGAGAGGCACAGTGAGGAGAAGGGAGAGAAGCACAGTGAGGGGAGGGGGGAGAGAGGCACAGTGAGGGGAGGGCCGGAGAGAGGCACAGTGAGGAGAAGGGAGAGAAGCACAGTGAGGGGAGGGGGAGAGGCACAGTGAGGGGAGGGGAGAGAGACACAGTGAGGGGAGGGGGGAGAGGCACAGTGAGGGAATGGGGAGAGAGAGGCACAGTGAGGGGAGGGTGGAGGAATGCACAATGAGGAGGGGGAGAGAGGCACAGTGAGGGGAGGGGAGGGGAAAGAGGCACACTGAGGGGAGGGGGAGAGGCACGGGGAGGGGAGAGGCACAGGGAGAGGGGAGCGAGGCATATTGAAGGGAGCGAGGCACAGTGAGGGGAGAGAGGCACAGTGAGGGGGAGAGAGACACAGTGAAAGGAGGGAAGAGTGAGGAAAGGGGGGAGAGGCACAGTGAGGGGAGGGCGGAGAGGCACAGTGAGGGATGGAGGAGAGAGAGGCTCAGTGAGGGAAGGGAGGAGAGAGGCACAGTGAGGGAGGGGGGAGAGAGGCACATTGAGGGAAGGAGGAGAGAGGCACAGTGAGGGAAGGAGGAGAGGCACAGTGAGGGGAGGGAGGAGAGAGGCACAGTGAGGGGACAGGGAGAGGCACAGTGAGGGGAGGGAGGAGAGAGGCACAGTGAGGGGAGGGAGGAGAGAGGCACAGTGAAGGGGGGGGATAGAGGCACAGTGAGGGGAGGGGGGAGAGAGGCGCAGCAAGGGGAGGGGGAGAGGCACAGTGAGGGGAGTGGGGGAAGGGGGTATAGAGGCAGTGAGGGGAGGGGGAGAGAGGCGCAGTGGGGGGAGGGGGAAGAGGTGCGCAGTGAGGGGAGGGGGAAAAAGAGGCACAGTGAGGTGAGGGAGGAGAGGGACATGGAAGAGGCACAGCGAGGGGACGGGGGAGAGGCACAGTGAGGGGAGGGGGGAGAGGCACAGTGAGGGGAGCGGGAGAGGCACAGTGATGGGAAGAGAGAGACACGGTGATGGGGAGAGAGAGGCACAGTGATGGGGGAGAGAGAGGCACAGTGATGGGGAGAGAGGCACAGTGAGGGGGAGAGAGAGGCACAGTAAGGGAGAGAAAAAAATTAAGGCTGTGCCTATAGTGCCGTCGATGGCGACACGATGGGTGACGACGCCGTCGCCACCGGCAAAAGTTATGTTTCGCCGGGCGGCGGCAGTGCGGGATTCCGGCAATTTCATTTGTTCAAGTGACGTGACGACCCTTGAAAAATCTAATTTTGCCGGCTACCAGTTTCCGCAACGGCGACGTCGCTTTGTCGCCGTAGCGCGCAATATAAGCGCACGCGGCGGCAATGCTTCTGTTTTCGGCCGACGTCGCCAGTACTATATGCGCGGCCTAAGAATGTAGATTAAATATTTGAAAAATTGTGCTAATTATTCTGCTCCATACAAAATGTTCCTAATATTTCACTATACTGAGATAGATCCCTTAATTTCCCAGCGTTCTCGTGTGGTAACGGGGGAAGGGAGCAGCGCTGATTGAGACGACCCTAGGGAGCGATTCATGGTATGTTTATCAATTTAAACTTTTACATCCTCATAACCTTTTATAAAACACAGAACAAATGCAAAGAAAGCTGCAGAATGGCCGGTGTGGGATCAAACCCACGGCCGCGGCATTATTATCCCCACAACTGCGCTATCCAGCAAGCAAGCAACTGTATGTAGGGAAGGGGGAGAGAGGCACAGTGAGGGGAGGAGGGGATAGAGGCACAGTGAGGGGAGGAGGGGATAGAGGCACAGTGAGAGGAGGAGGGGATAGAGGCACAGTGAGGGGGGGGAGAGAGGCACAGTGAGGGGGGGGGGGGAGAGAGGCACAGTGAGGGGAGGGGGAGAGAGGCACAGTGAGGGGAGGGCCGCAGAGAGGCACAGTGAGGGGAGGGGAGAGAGGCACAGTGAGGAGAAGGGAGAGAAGCACAGTGAGGGGAGGGGAGAGAGGCACAGTGAGGGGAGGGGGGAGAGGCACAATGAGGGGAGGGGGGAGAGGCACAGTGAGGGGAAGGGAGAGAGGCACAGTGAGGGGAAGGGGAGAGAGGCACAGTGAGGTGAGGGGAGGGGGAGAGGCACAGTGAGGGGAGAGGGGCACAGTGAGGGGAGGGGGGAGAGAGGCACAGTGAGGGGGGGAGAGGCACAGTGAGGGGAGAGGGGAGAGAGACACAGTGAAAGGAGGGGGAGAGAGGCACAGTGAGGGGAGGGGGGAGAGAGGCACAGTGAGGGGAGGGGGGAGAGAGGCACAGTGAGGGGGAGGGGGGGAGAGAGAGGCACAGTGAGGGAGTGGGGGAGAGAGGCACAGTGAGGGGAGGGGAGAGAGGCACAGTGAGGGGAGTGGGGGAGAGAGGCACAGTGAGGGGAGAGGGGAGAGAGGCACAGTGAGGGGAGGGGGAGGAGGCACAGTGAGGGGGGGGGAGAGAGGCACAGTGAGGGGAGGGGGGAGAGAGGCACAGTGAGGGGAGAGGGGCACAGTGAGGGGAGGGGAGAGAGGCACAGTGAGGGGAGTGGGGGAGAGAGGCACAGTGAGGGGAGAGGGGAGAGAGGCACAGTGAGGGGAGGAGGGAGGAGGCACAGTGAGGGGGGGGAGAGAGGCACAGTGAGGGGAGGGGGGAGAGAGGCAAAGTGAGGGAGGGGGGAGAGAGGCAAAGTGAGGGGAGAGGGGCACAGTGAGGGGAGGGGAGAGAGGCACAGTGAGGGGAGGGGAGAGAGGCACAGTGAGGGGAGTGGGGGAGAGAGGCACAGTGAGGGGAGTGGGGGAGAGAGGCACAGTGAGGGGAGTGGGGGAGAGAGGCACAGTGAGGGAAGGAGGGGAGAGAGGCACAGTGAGGGGAGGGGGGAGAGAGGCACAGTGAGGGGAGGGGGGAGAGAGGCACAGTGAGGGGAGGGGGGAGAGAGGCACAGTGAGAGGAGGGGGGAGAGAGGCACAGTGAGGGGAGGGGGGTACAGAGGCACAGTGAGGGGAGGAGGGGAGAGAGGCACAGTGACGGGAGGGGGGAGCGAGGCACAGTGAGGGGAGGGGGGTACAGAGGCACCGTGAGGGGAGGAGGGGAGAGAGGCACAGTGAGCAGAGGGGGGAAAGAGAGGCACAGTGAGGGGGGGAGAGGCACAGTGAGGAGAAGGGAGAGAAGCACAGTGAGGGGAGGGGGGAGAGGCACAGTGAGGGGAGGGGAGAGAGGCACAGTGAGGGGAGGGGGGAGAGGCACAGTGAGGGGAAGGGGACAGAGGCACAGTGAGGGGAAGGGGACAGAGGCACAGTGAGGGGAAGGGGACAGAGGCACAGTGAGGGGAAGGGGACAGAGGCACAGTGAGGGGAGGGGAGAGAGGCACAGTGAGGGGAGGGGAGAGAGGCAAAGTGAGGGGAGGGGGGAGAGGCACAGTGAGGGGAGGGGGAGAGTGAGGAAAGGGGGGAGAGGCACAGTGAGGGAATGGGGAGAGAGAGGCACAGTGAGGGGAGGGGGGGAGGAATGCACAATGAGGAGGGGGAGAGAGGCACAGTGAGGGGAGGGGAGGGGAAAGAGGCACAGTGAGGGGAGGGGGAGAGGCACGGGGAGGGGAGGGGGAGAGGCACGGGGAGGGGAGAGGCACAGGGAGAGGGAAGCGAGGCATATTGAGGGGAGCGAGGCACAGTGAGGGTAGAGGGGAGAGAGACACAGTGAGGGGGAGAGAGGCACAGAGAAAGGAGGGAAGAGTGAGGAAAGGGTGGAGAGGCACAGTGAGGGGAGGGGGAGAGAGGCACAGTGGGGGATGGAGGAGAGAGAGGCTCAGTGAGGGAAGGGAGGAGAGAGGCACATTGAGGGAAGGAGGAGAGAGAGGCACAGTGAGGGAAGGAGGAGAGGCACAGTGAGGGGAGGTAGGAGAGAGGCACAGTGAGGGGGGAGAGCACAGTGAGGGGACAGGGAGAGGCACAGTGAGGGGAGGGGGGTGAGAGGCACAGTGAGGGGAGGGAGGAGAGAGGCACAGTGAGGGAAGGGAGGAGAGAGGCACAGTGAGGGGGGGATAGAGGCACAGTGAGGGGGGATAGAGGCACAGTGAGGGAAGGGGGAGAGAGGCACATTGAGGGAAGGAGGAGAGAGAGGCACAGTGAGGGAAGGAGGAGAGGCACAGTGAGGGGAGGGAGGAGAGAGGCACAGTGAGGGGGGGGAGAAGCACAGTGAAAGGAGGGAAGAGTGAGGGAAGGGAGGAGAGAGGCACAGTGAGGGGAGGGGGGGAGAGAGGCACATTGAGGGAAGGAGGAGAGAGAGGCACAGTGAGGGAAGGAGGAGAGGCACAGTGAGGGGAGGGAGGAGAGAGGCACAGTGAGGGGGGGGAGAAGCACAGTGAGGGGACAGGGAGAGGCACAGTGAGGGGACAGGGAGAGGCACAGTGAGGGGAGGGGGTGAGAGGCACAGTGAGGGGAGGGGGGAGAGAGGCACAGTGAGGGGGGGGATAGAGGCACAGTGAGGGGAGGGGGGAGAGAGGCGCAGCGAGGGGAGGGGGGAGAGGCACAGTGAGGGGACTGGGGGAAGGGGGTATAGAGGCAGTGAGGGGAGGGGGAGGGAGGCGCAGTGGGAGGAGGGGGAGAGAGGCGCAGTGGGGGGAGGGGAAGAGGTGCGCAGTGAGGGGAGGGGGAAAAAGAGGCACAGTGAGGGGAGGGTGAGAGAGGTACAGTGAGGGGAGTGGGGGAGAGAGGCACAGTGAGGGGAGGGGAAAGCGAGGCACAGTGAGGGGAGGGGGGGACAGAGGCACAGTGAGGGGAGGAGGGGAGAGAGGCACAGTGAGGGGGGGAGAGAGGCACAGTGAGGGGAGGGGCGGAGAGAGGCACAGTGAGGGAGGTTGGAGAGGCACAGTGAGGAGAAGGGAGAGAAGCACAGTGAGGGGAGGGGGGAGAGGCACTGTGAGGGGAGAGAGGCACAGTGAGGGGAGGGGGGAGAGGCACAGTGAGGGGAGGAGGGAGATGCACAGTGAGGGGAAGGGGAGAGAGGCACAGTGAGGGGAGGGGGGAGGAGGCACAGTGAGGGGGGAGTGAGGCACAGTGAGGGGAGGGGGGAGAGAGGCACAGTGAGGGGGGGAGAGAGGCAAAGTGAGGGGAGCGGGGCACAGTGAGGGGAGGGGAGAGAGGCACAGTGAGGGGAGAGGCACAGTGAGGGGAGGGGGGAGGAGGCACAGTGAGGGGGGGAGAGGCACAGTGAGGGGAGGGGGGAGAGAGGCAGAGTGAGGGGGGGGAGAGAGGCAAAGTGAGGGGAGCGGGGCACAGTGAGGGGAGGGGAGAGAGGCACAGTGAGGGGAGTGGGGGAGAGGCACAGTGTGGGGAAGGAGGGGAGAGAGGCACAGTGAGGGGAGGTGGGAGAGGCACAGTGAGGGAAGGGGGGAGAGAGGCACAGTGAGGGGAGGGGGGAGAGAGGCACAGTAAGGGGAGGGGGGAGAGAGGCACAGTGAGGGGAGTGGGGGAGAGAGGCACAGTGAGGGGAGGGGGGAGCGAGGCACAGTGAGGGGACGGGGGGACAGAGGCACAGTGAGGGGATGGGGACAGAGGCACAGTGAGGGGAGGAGGGGAGAGAGGCACAGTGAAGGGAGGGGGGGAGAGAGGCACAGTGAGAGGAGGGGCGGAGAGAGGCACAGTGAGGAGAAGGGAGAGAAGCACAGTGAGGGGAGGGGGGAGAGAGGCACAGTGAGGGGAGGGCCGGAGAGAGGCACAGTGAGGAGAAGGGAGAGAAGCACAGTGAGGGGAGGGGGAGAGGCACAGTGAGGGGAGGGGAGAGAGACACAGTGAGGGGAGGGGGGAGAGGCACAGTGAGGGAATGGGGAGAGAGAGGCACAGTGAGGGGAGGGTGGAGGAATGCACAATGAGGAGGGGGAGAGAGGCACAGTGAGGGGAGGGGAGGGGAAAGAGGCACACTGAGGGGAGGGGGAGAGGCACGGGGAGGGGAGAGGCACAGGGAGAGGGGAGCGAGGCATATTGAAGGGAGCGAGGCACAGTGAGGGGAGAGAGGCACAGTGAGGGGGAGAGAGACACAGTGAAAGGAGGGAAGAGTGAGGAAAGGGGGGAGAGGCACAGTGAGGGGAGGGCGGAGAGGCACAGTGAGGGATGGAGGAGAGAGAGGCTCAGTGAGGGAAGGGAGGAGAGAGGCACAGTGAGGGGAGGGGGGAGAGAGGCACATTGAGGGAAGGAGGAGAGAGGCACAGTGAGGGAAGGAGGAGAGGCACAGTGAGGGGAGGGAGGAGAGAGGCACAGTGAGGGGACAGGGAGAGGCACAGTGAGGGGAGGGAGGAGAGAGGCACAGTGAGGGGAGGGAGGAGAGAGGCACAGTGAAGGGGGGGGATAGAGGCACAGTGAGGGGAGGGGGGAGAGAGGCGCAGCAAGGGGAGGGGGGAGAGGCACAGTGAGGGGAGTGGGGGAAGGGGGTATAGAGGCAGTGAGGGGAGGGGGAGAGAGGCGCAGTGGGGGGAGGGGGAAGAGGTGCGCAGTGAGGGGAGGGGGAAAAAGAGGCACAGTGAGGTGAGGGAGGAGAGGGACATGGAAGAGGCACAGCGAGGGGACGGGGGAGAGGCACAGTGAGGGGAGGGGGGGAGAGGCACAGTGAGGGGAGCGGGAGAGGCACAGTGATGGGAAGAGAGAGACACGGTGATGGGGAGAGAGAGGCACAGTGATGGGGAGAGAGAGGCACAGTGATGGGGAGAGAGAGGCACAGTGATGGGGAGAGAGGCACAGTGAGGGGGAGAGAGAGGCACAGTAAGGGAGAGAAAAAAATTAAGGCTGTGCCTATAGTGCCGTCGATGGCGACACGATGGGTGACGACGCCGTCGCCACCGGCAAAAGTTATGTTTCGCCGGGCGGCGGCAGTGCGGGATTCCGGCAATTTCATTTGTTCAAGTGACGTGACGACCCTTGAAAAATCTAATTTTGCCGGCTACCAGTTTCCGCAACGGCGACGTCGCTTTGTCGCCGTAGCGCGCAATATAAGCGCACGCGGCGGCAATGCTTCTGTTTTCGGCCGACGTCGCCAGTACTATATGCGCGGCCTAAGAATGTAGATTAAATATTTGAAAAATTGTGCTAATTATTCTGCTCCATACAAAATGTTCCTAATATTTCACTATACTGAGATAGATCCCTTAATTTCCCAGCGTTCTCGTGTGGTAACGGGGGAAGGGAGCAGCGCTGATTGAGACGACCCTAGGGAGCGATTCATGGTATGTTTATCAATTTAAACTTTTACATCCTCATAACCTTTTATAAAACACAGAACAAATGCAAAGAAAGCTGCAGAATGGCCGGTGTGGGGATCAAACCCACGGCCGCGGCATTATTATCCCCACAACTGCGCTATCCAGCAAGCAAGCAACTGTATGTAGGGAAGGGGGAGAGAGGCACAGTGAGGGGAGGAGGGGATAGAGGCACAGTGAGAGGAGGAGGGGATAGAGGCACAGTGAGGGAAGGGGGGAGAGAGGCACAGTGAGGGGGGGGAGAGAGGCACAGTGAGGGGGGGGGGGAGAGAGGCACAGTGAGGGGAGGGGGAGAGAGGCACAGTGAGGGGAGGGCCGCAGAGAGGCACAGTGAGGGGAGGGGAGAGAGGCACAGTGAGGAGAAGGGAGAGAAGCACAGTGAGGGGAGGGGAGAGAAGCACAGTGGGGGAGAGAGGCACAGTGAGGGGAGGGGGGAGAGGCACAATGAGGGGAGGGGGGAGAGGCACAGTGAGGGGAAGGGAGAGAGGCACAGTGAGGGGAAGGGGAGAGAGGCACAGTGAGGTGAGGGGAGGGGGAGAGGCACAGTGAGGGGAGAGGGGCACAGTGAGGGGAGGGGGGAGAGAGGCACAGTGAGGGGGGGGGGGGGGAGAGGCACAGTGAGGGGAGAGGGGGAGAGAGACACAGTGAAAGGAGGGGGAGAGAGGCACAGTGAGGGGAGGGGGGAGAGAGGCACAGTGAGGGGAGGGGGGGAGAGAGGCACAGTGAGGGGAGGGGGGAGAGAGGCACAGTGAGGGGAGTGGGGGAGAGAGGCACAGTGAGGGGAGGGGAGAGAGGCACAGTGAGGGGAGTGGGGGAGAGAGGCACAGTGAGGGGAGAGGGAGAGAGGCACAGTGAGGGGAGGGGGGAGGAGGCACAGTGAGGGGGGGGGGGGAGAGGCACAGTGAGGGGAGGGGGGGAGAGAGGCACAGTGAGGGGAGAGGGGCACAGTGAGGGGAGGGGAGAGAGGCACAGTGAGGGGAGTGGGGGAGAGAGGCACAGTGAGGGGAAGGAGGGGAGAGAGGCACAGTGAGGGGAGGGGGGGAGAGAGGCACAGTGAGGGGGAGGGGGGAGAGAGGCACAGTGAGGGGAGGGGGGAGAGAGGCACAGTGAGGGGAGGGGGGAGAGAGGCACAGTGAGGGGAGGGGGGAGAGGCACAGTGAGGGGAGTGGGGGAGAGGCACAGTGAGGGGAGGGGGAGCGAGGCACAGTGAGGGGAGGGGGGTACAGAGGCACAGTGAGGGGAGGAGGGGAGAGAGGTACAGTGAGGGGAGGGGGGGAGAGAGGCACAGTTGAGGGGAGGGGAGGGGGAGAGGCACAGTGAGGGGAGAGAGGCACAGTGAGGGGGGGGGAGAGGCACAGTGAGGGGAGAGGGGAGAGAAGACACAGTGAGGGGAGGGGGGAGAGAGGCACAGTGAGGGGAGGGGGAGAGAGGCACAGTGAGGGGAGGGGGGAGAGAGGCACAGTGAGGGGAGGGGGGAGAGAGGCACAGTGAGGGGAGTGGGGGAGAGAGGCACAGTGAGGGGAGAGGGAGAGAGGCACAGTGAGGGGAGGAGGGAGGAGGCACAGTGAGGGGGGGGAGAGAGGCACAGTGAGGGGAGGGGGGAGAGGAGGCAAAGTGAGGGGAGAGGGGCACAGTGAGGGGAGGGGAGAGAGGCACAGTGAGGGGAGGGGAGAGAGGCACAGTGAGGGGAGGGGAGAGAGGCACAGTGAGGGGAGTGGGGGAGAGAGGCACAGTGAGGGGAGTGGGGGGAGAGAGGCACAGTGAGGGGAAGGGGGGAGAGAGGCACAGTGAGGGAGGGGGGAGAGAGGCACAGTGAGGGGAGGGGGGAGAGAGGCACAGTGAGGGGAGGGGGGAGAGAGGCACAGTGAGGGGAGTGGGGAGAGAGGCACAGTGAGGGGAGGGGGGAGCGAGGCACAGTGAGGGGAGGGGGGGTACAGAGGCACAGTGAGGGGGAGGAGAGGAGAGAGGCATAGTGACGGGAGGGGGGAGCGAGGCACAGTGAGGGGAGGGGGGTACATAGGCACAGTGAGGGAGGAGGGGAGAGAGGCACAGTGAGCAGAGGGGGGGAAAGAGAGGCACAGTGAGGGGGGGAGAGGCACAGTGAGGGAGGGGGAGAGGCACAGTGAGGAGAAGGGAGAGAAGCACAGTGAGGGGAGGGGGGGAGAGGCACAGTGAGGGGAGAGAGGCACAGTGAGGGGAGGGGGGGAGAGGCACAGTGAGGGGAGGAGGGAGAGGCACAGTGAGGGGAAGGGGAGAGAGGCACAGTGAGGGGAGGGGAGAGAGGCACAGTGAGGGGAGGGGGAGAGAGGCAAAGTGAGGGGAGGGGGAGAGGCACAGTGAGGGGAGGGAGAGAGGCACAGTGAGGGGAGGGGGAGAGTGAGGAAAGGGGGGGAGAGGCACAGTGAGGGAATGGGGGAGAGAGAGGCACAGTGAGGGGAGGGGGGAGGAATGCACAATGAGGAGGGGGAGAGAGGCACAGTGAGGGGAGGGGAGGGGGAAAGAGGCACAGTGAGGGGAGGGGGAGAGGCACGGGGAGGGGAGGGGTAGAGGCACGGGGAGGGGAGAGGCACAGGGAGAGGGAAGCGAGGCATATTGAGGGGAGCGAGGCACAGTGAGGGAGAGGGGAGAGAGACACAGTGAGGGGGAGAGAGGCACAGAGAAAGGAGGGAAGAGTTAGGAAAGGGTGGAGAGGCACAGTGAGGGGAGGGGGAGAGAGGCACAGTGGGGGATGGAGGAGAGAGAGGCTCAGTGAGGGGAAGGGAGGAGAGAGGCACATTGAGGGAAGGAGGAGAGAGAGGCACAGTGAGGGAAGGAGGAGAGGCACAGTGAGGGGAGGTAGGAGAGAGGCACAGTGAGGGGGGAGAGCACAGTGAGGGGACAGGGAGAGGCACAGTGAGGGGAGGGGGTGAGAGGCACAGTGAGGGGAGGGAGGAGAGAGGCACAGTGAGGGAAAGGAGGAGAGAGGCACAGTGAGGGGGGGATAGAGGCACAGTGAGGGGGGATAGAGGCACAGTGAGGGAAGGGGGAGAGAGGCACATTGAGGGAAGGAGGAGAGAGAGGCACAGTGAGGGAAGGAGGAGAGGCACAGTGAGGGGAGGGAGGAGAGAGGCACAGTGAGGGGGGGAGAAGCACAGTGAGGGGACAGGGAGAGGCACAGTGAGGGGACAGGGAGAGGCACAGTGAGGGGACAAGGTGAGAGGCACAGTGAGGGGAGGGGGAGAGAGGCACAGTGAGGGGGGGGATAGAGGCACAGTGAGGAGAGGGGGGAGAGAGGCGCAGCGAGGGGAGGGGGAGAGGCACAGTGAGGGGACTGGGGGAAGGGGGTATAGAGGCAGTGAGGGGAGGGGGAGAGAGGCGCAGTGGGAGGAGGGGGAGAGAGGCGCAGTGGGGGGAGGGGAAGAGGTGCGCAGTGAGGGGAGGGGGGAAAAAGAGGCACAGTGAGGGGAGGGGGAGAGAGGCACAGTGAGGGGAGTGGGGGAGAGAGGCACAGTGAGGGGAGGGGGAGCGAGGCACAGTGAGGGGAGGGTGGGACAGAGGCACAGTGAGGGGAGGAGGGGAGAAAGGCACAGTGAGGGGACGGGGGGAGAGAGGCACAGTGAGGGGAGGGGCGGAGAGAGGCACAGTGAGGAGGTTGGAGAGGCACAGTGAGGAGAAGGTAGAGAAGCACAGTGAGGGGAGGGGGGAGAGGCACAGTGAGGGGAGAGAGGCACAGTGAGGGGAGAGAGGCACAGTGAGGGGAGAGAGGCACAGTGAGGGGAGAGAGGCACAGTGAGGGGAGGGGGGAGAGGCACAGTGAGGGGAGGAGGGAGTGCACAGTGAGGGGAAGGGGAGAGAGGCACAGTGAGGGGAGGGGGGAGGAGGCACAGTGAGGGGGGAGGAGGCACAGTGAGGGGGGAGTGAGGCACAGTGAGGGGAGGGGGAGAGAGGCACAGTGAGGGGGGGAGAGAGGCAAAGTGAGGGGAGGGGGAGAGAGGCACAGTGAGGGGAGAGGGGAGAGAGGCACAGTGAGGGGAGGGGGGAGGAGGCACAGTGAGGGGAGGGGAGGAGGAGGCACAGTGAGGGGGGGAGAGGCACAGTGAGGGGAGGGGGGGAGAGAGGCACAGTGAGGGGGGGGAGAGAGGCAGAGTGAGGGGGGGGGAGAGAGGCAAAGTGAGGGGAGCGGGGGCACAGTGAGGGGAGGGGAGAGAGGCACAGTGAGGGGAGTGGGGGAGAGGCACAGTGTGGGGAAGGAGGGGAGAGAGGCACAGTGAGGGGAGGGGGGAGAGGCACAGTGAGGAAGGGGGGGGAGAGAGGCACAGTGAGGGGAGGGGGGAGAGAGGCACAGTGAGGGGAGTGGGGGGAGAGAGGCACAGTGAGGGGAGGGGGGAGCGAGGCACAGTGAGGGGACGGAGGGACAGAGGCACAGTGAGGGGATGGGGACAGAGGCACAGTGAGGGGAGAGAGGCACAGTGAAGGGAGGGGGGGAGAGAGGCACAGTGAGAGGAGGGGCGGAGAGAGGCACAGTGAGGAGAAGGGAGAGAAGCACAGTGAGGGGAGGGGGGAGAGAGGCACAGTGAGGGGAGGGCCGGAGAGAGGCACAGTGAGGGGAGAGGGGAGAGAGGCACAGTGAGGAGAAGGGAGAGAAGCACAGTGAGGGGAGGGGGAGAGGCACAGTGAGGGGAGGGGGGAGATGCACAGTGAGGGGAGGGGGGTGAGGCACAGTGAGGGGAGGGGGGAGAGGCACAGTGAGGGGAGGGGGGAGAGCACAGTGAGGGGAAGGGGGGAGAGGCACAGTGAGGGGAAGGGGAGAGAGGCACAGTGAGGGGAAGGGAGAGAGAGGCACAGTGAGGGGAAGGGGAGAGAGGCACAGTGAGGGGAAGGGGAGAGAGGCACAGTGAGGGGAAGGGGAGAGAGGCACAGTGAGGGGAAGGGAGAGAGGCACAGTGAGGGGAAGGGGAGAGAGGCACAGTGAGGGGTAGGGGAGGGGGAGAGGCACAGTGAGGGGTGAGAGGCACAGTGAGGGGGGGGGGAGAGACACAGTGAGGGGAGGGGGGAGAGAGGCACAGTGAGGGGAGTGGGGAGAGAGGCACAGTGAGGGGAGGGGAGAGAGGCACAGTGAGGGGAGTGGGGGAGAGAGGCACAGTGAGGGGAGGGGAGAGAGGCACAGTGAGGGGAGTGGGGGAGAGAGGCACAGTGAGGGGAGGGGGGAGGAGGCACAGTGAGGGGGGGGGAGAGAGGCACAGTGAGGGGAGGGGGGAGAGAGGCAAAGTGAGGGAGCGGGGCACAGTGAGGGGAGGGGAGAGAGGCACAGTGAGGGGAGTGGGGGGAGAGAGGCACAGTGAGGGGAGGGGGGAGAGAGGCACAGTGAGGGGAGGGGGGAGAGAGGCACAGTGAGGGGAGTGGGGGAGAGAGGCACAGTGAGGGGAGGGGGGAGCGAGGCACAGTGAAGGGAGGGGGGGGAGAGAGGCACAGTGAGAGGAGGGGCGGAGAGAGGCACAGTGAGGAGAAGGGAGAGGAGAGAGCACAGTGAGGGGAGGGGGAGAGGGGCACAGTGAGGGGAGGCCGGAGAGAGGCACAGTGAGGGGAGAGAGGCACAGTGAGGAGAAGGGAGAGAAGCACAGTGAGGGGAGGGGGAGAGGCACAGTGAGGGGGGAGAGGCACAGTGAGGGGAGGGGAGAGAGGCACAGTGAGGGGAGTGGGGGAGAGAGGCACAGTGAGGGGAGTGGGGGAGAGAGGCACAGTGAGGGGAAGGAGGGGAGAGAGGCACAGTGAGGGAGGGGGGAGAGAGGCACAGTGAGGGGAGGGGGGAGAGAGGCACAGTGAGGGGAGGGGGGAGAGAGCACAGTGAGAGGAGGGGGGAGAGAGGCACAGTGAGAGGAGGGGGGAGAGAGGCACAGTGAGGGAGGGGGGAGAGGGCACAGTGAGGAGGGGGGTACAGAGGCACAGTGAGGGGAGGAGGGGAGAGAGGCACAGTGACGGGAGGGGGGAGCGAGGCACAGTGAGGGGAGGGGGGTACAGAGGCACCGTGAGGGGAGGAGGGGAGAGAGGCACAGTGAGCAGAGGGGAGAAAGAGAGGCACAGTGAGGGGGGGAGAGGCACAGTGAGGGAGGGGGGAGAGGCACAGTGAGGAGAAGGGGAGAGAAGCACAGTGAGGGGAGGGGGAGAGGCACAGTGAGGGGAGGGGGAGAGAGGCACAGTGAGGGGAGGGGGGAGAGGCACAGTGAGGGGAGGGGGGAGAGGCACAGTGAGGGGAAGGGGACAGAGGCACAGTGAGGGGAAGGGGACAGAGGCACAGTGAGGGGGAAGGGGAGAGAGGCACAGTGAGGGGAGGGGAGAGAGGCACAGTGAGGGGAGGGGGGAGAGAGGCAAAGTGAGGGGAGGGGGAGAGGCACAGTGAGGGGAGGGGGAGAGTGAGGAAAGGGGGGAGAGGCACAGTGAGGGAATGGGGAGAGAGAGGCACAGTGAGGGGAGGGGGGAGGAATGCACAATGAGGAGGGGGAGAGAGGCACAGTGAGGGGAGGGGAGGGGAAAGAGGCACAGTGAGGGAAGGGGGGAGAGAGGCACATTGAGGGAAGGAGGGAGAGAGAGGCACAGTGAGGGAAGGAGGAGAGGCACAGTGAGGGGAGGGAGGAGAGAGGCACAGTGAGGGGGGGAGAAGCACAGTGAGGGGACAGGGAGAGGCACAGTGAGGGGACAGGGAGAGGCACAGTGAGGG
Organism: Ascaphus truei; assembly: GCF_040206685.1. NCBI lineage: Eukaryota > Metazoa > Chordata > Amphibia > Anura > Ascaphidae > Ascaphus > Ascaphus truei. The sequence continues at coordinate 31,417 of NW_027454351.1, forward strand.
GACAAGGTGAGAGGCACAGTGAGGGGAGGGGGGAGAGAGGCGCAGCGAGGGGAGGGGGAGAGGCACAGTGAGGGGACTGGGGGAAGGGGGTATAGAGGCAGTGAGGGGAGGGGGAGAGAGGCGCAGTGGGAGGAGGGGGGAGAGAGGCGCAGTGGGGGGAGGGGAAGAGGTGCGCAGTGAGGGGAGGGGGAAAAAGAGGCACAGTGAGGGGAGGGGGAGAGAGGCACAGTGAGGGGAGTGGGGGAGAGAGGCACAGTGAGGGGAGGGGGGAGCGAGGCACAGTGAGGGGAGGGTGGGACAGAGGCACAGTGAGGGGAGGAGGGGAGAAAGGCACAGTGAGGGGACGGGGGGAGAGAGGCACAGTGAGGGGAGGGGCGGAGAGAGGCACAGTGAGGGAGGTTGGAGAGGCACAGTGAGGAGAAGGTAGAGAAGCACAGTGAGGGGAGGGGGGAGAGGCACAGTGAGGGGAGAGAGGCACAGTGAGGGGAGAGAGGCACAGTGAGGGGAGAGAGGCACAGTGAGGGGAGAGAGGCACAGTGAGGGGAGGGGGAGAGGCACAGTGAGGGGAGGAGGGAGATGCACAGTGAGGGGAAGGGGAGAGAGGCACAGTGAGGGGAGGGGGGAGGAGCACAGTGAGGGGGGAGGAGGCACAGTGAGGGGGGAGTGAGGCACAGTGAGGGGAGGGGGAGAGAGGCACAGTGAGGGGGGGAGAGAGGCAAAGTGAGGGGAGGGGAGAGAGGCACAGTGAGGGGAGAGGGGAGAGAGAGGCACAGTGAGGGGAGGGGGGAGGAGGCACAGTGAGGGGAGGGAGAGGAGGCACAGTGAGGGGAGCACAGTGAGGGGGGGGAGAGGCACAGTGAGGGGAGGGGGGAGAGAGGCAGAGTGAGGGGGGGGAGAGAGGCAGGGAGGGGCACAGTGAGGGGGGGAGAGAGGCAAAGTGAGGGGAGCGGGGCACAGTGAGGGGAGGGGGAGGAGGAGTGAGGGCAGTGAGGGGGGGGGGGGAGGCACAGTGTGGGGAGGAGGGGAGAGAGGCACAGTGAGGGAGGGGGGAGAGGCACAGTGAGGGAAGGGGGAGAGAGGCACAGTGAGGGGAGGGGGGAGAGAGGCACAGTGAGGGGAGTGGGGGAGAGAGGCACAGTGAGGGGAGGGGGGAGCGAGGCACAGTGAGGGGACGGAGGGACAGAGGCACAGTGAGGGGATGGGGACAGAGGCACAGTGAGGGGAGAGAGGCACAGTGAAGGGAGGGGGGGAGAGAGGCACAGTGAGAGGAGGGGCGGAGAGAGGCACAGTGAGGAGAAGGGAGAGAAGCACAGTGAGGGGAGGGGGAGAGAGGCACAGTGAGGGGAGGGCCGGAGAGAGGCACAGTGAGGGGAGAGGGGAGAGAGGCACAGTGAGGAGAAGGGAGAGAAGCACAGTGAGGGGAGGGGGAGAGGCACAGTGAGGGGAGGGGGGAGATGCACAGTGAGGGGAGGGGGGTGAGGCACAGTGAGGGAGGGGGGAGAGGCACAGTGAGGGGAGGGGGGAGAGCACAGTGAGGGGAAGGGGGGAGAGGCACAGTGAGGGGAAGGGGGAGAGAGGCACAGTGAGGGGAAGGGGAGAGAGGCACAGTGAGGGGAAGGGGAGAGAGGCACAGTGAGGGGAAGGGGAGAGAGGCACAGTGAGGGGAAGGGGAGAGAGGCACAGTGAGGGGAAGGGGAGAGAGGCACAGTGAGGGGTAGGGGAGGGGGAGAGGCACAGTGAGGGGTGAGAGGCACAGTGAGGGGGGGGGAGAGACACAGTGAGGGGAGGGGGGAGAGAGGCACAGTGAGGGGAGTGGGGGAGAGAGGCACAGTGAGGGGAGGGGAGAGAGGCACAGTGAGGGGAGTGGGGGAGAGAGGCACAGTGAGGGGAGGGGAGAGAGCACAGTGAGGGGAGTGGGGGAGAGAGGCACAGTGAGGGGAGGGGGGAGGAGGCACAGTGAGGGGGGGAGAGAGGCACAGTGAGGGGAGGGGGGAGAGAGGCAAAGTGAGGGGAGCGGGGCACAGTGAGGGGAGGGGGAGAGAGGCACAGTGAGGGGAGTGGGGGAGAGAGGCACAGTGAGGGGAGGGGGGAGAGAGGCACAGTGAGGGGAGGGGGGGAGAGAGGCACAGTGAGGGGAGTGGGGGAGAGAGGCACAGTGAGGGGAGGGGGGAGCGAGGCACAGTGAAGGGAGGGGGGGGAGAGAGGCACAGTGAGAGGAGGGGCGGAGAGAGGCACAGTGAGGAGAAGGGAGAGAAGCACAGTGAGGGGAGGGGGGAGAGGGGCACAGTGAGGGGAGGGCCGGAGAGAGGCACAGTGAGGGGAGAGAGGCACAGTGAGGAGAAGGGAGAGAAGCACAGTGAGGGGAGGGGGAGAGGCACAGTGAGGGGGGAGAGGCACAGTGAGGGGAGGGGAGAGAGGCACAGTGAGGGGAGTGGGGGAGAGAGGCACAGTGAGGGGAGTGGGGGAGAGAGGCACAGTGAGGGGAAGGAGGGGAGAGAGGCACAGTGAGGGGAGGGGGGAGAGAGGCACAGTGAGGGGAGGGGGGAGAGAGGCACAGTGAGGGGAGGGGGGAGAGAGGCACAGTGAGAGGAGGGGGGAGAGAGGCACAGTGAGGGGAGGGGGGTACAGAGGCACAGTGAGGGGAGGAGGGGAGAGAGGCACAGTGACGGGAGGGGGGAGCGAGGCACAGTGAGGGGAGGGGGTACAGAGGCACCGTGAGGGGAGGAGGGGAGAGAGGCACAGTGAGCAGAGGGGGGAAAGAGAGGCACAGTGAGGGGGGGAGAGGCACAGTGAGGGAGGGGGGAGAGGCACAGTGAGGAGAAGGGAGAGAAGCACAGTGAGGGGAGGGGGGAGAGGCACAGTGAGGGGAGGGGAGAGAGGCACAGTGAGGGGAGGGGGGAGAGGCACAAGTGAGGGGAGGGGGAGAGGCACAGTGAGGGGAAGGGGACAGAGGCACAGTGAGGGGAAGGGGACAGAGGCACAGTGAGGGGAAGGGGACAGAGGCACAGTGAGGGGAGGGAGAGAGGCACAGTGAGGGGAGGGGAGAGAGGCAAAGTGAGGGGAGGGGGGAGAGGCACAGTGAGGGGAGGGGGAGAGTGAGGAAAGGGGGGAGAGGCACAGTGAGGGAATGGGGAGAGAGGGTCGCACAGTGAGGGGAGGGGGGAGGAATGCACAATGAGGAGGGGGAGAGAGGCACAGTGAGGGGAGGGGAGGGGAAAGAGGCACAGTGAGGGGAGGGGGAGAGGCACGGGGAGGGGAGGGGGGAGAGGCACGGGGAGGGGAGAGGCACAGGGAGAGGGAAGCGAGGCATATTGAGGGGAGCGAGGCACAGTGAGGGGAGAGGGGAGAGAGACACAGTGAGGGGGAGAGAGGCACAGAGAAAGGAGGGAAGAGTTAGGAAAGGGTGGAGAGGCACAGTGAGGGGAGGGGGAGAGAGGCACAGTGGGGGATGGAGGAGAGAGAGGCTCAGTGAGGGAAGGGAGGAGAGAGGCACATTGAGGGAAGGAGGAGAGAGAGGCACAGTGAGGGAAGGAGGAGAAGCACAGTGAGGGGAGGTAGGAGAGAGGCACAGTGAGGGGGGAGAGCACAGTGAGGGGACAGGGAGAGGCACAGTGAGGGGAGGGGGTGAGAGGCACAGTGAGGGGAGGGAGGAGAGAGGCACAGTGAGGGAAGGGAGGAGAGAGGCACAGTGAGGGGGGGATAGAGGCACAGTGAGGGGAGAGGCACAGTGAGGGAAGGGGGGAGAGAGGCACATTGAGGGAAGGAGGAGAGAGAGGCACAGTGAGGGAAGGAGGAGAGGCACAGTGAGGGGAGGGAGGAGAGAGGCACAGTGAGGGGGGAGAAGCACAGTGAGGGGACAGGGAGAGGCACAGTGAGGGGACAAGGAGAGGCACAGTGAGGGGAGGGGGTGAGAGGCACAGTGAGGGGAGGGGGGAGAGAGGCACAGTGAGGGGGGGGATAGAGGCACAGTGAGGAGAGGGGGGAGAGAGGCGCAGCGAAGGGAGGGGGGAGAGGCACAGTGAGGGGACTGGGGGAAGGGGGTATAGAGGCAGTGAGGGGAGGGGGAGAGAGGCGCAGTGGGAGGAGGGGGAGAGAGGCGCAGTGGGGGGAGGGGAAGAGGTGCGCAGTGAGGGGAGGGGGAAAAAGAGGCACAGTGAGGGGAGGGGGAGAGAGGCACAGTGAGGGGAGTGGGGGAGAGAGGCACAGTGAGGGGAGGGGGGAGCGAGGCACAGTGAGGGGAGGGTGGGACAGAGGCACAGTGAGGGGAGGAGGGGAGAAAGGCACAGTGAGGGGACGGGGGGAGAGAGGCACAGTGAGGGGGGAGAGAGGCACAGTGAGGGGAGGGGCGGAGAGAGGCACAGTGAGGGAGGTTGGAGAGGCACAGTGAGGAGAAGGTAGAGAAGCACAGTGAGGGGAGGGGGGAGAGGCACAGTGAGGGGAGAGAGGCACAGTGAGGGGAGAGAGGCACAGTGAGGGGAGAGAGGCACAGTGAGGGGAGGGGGGAGAGGCACAGTGAGGGGAGGAGGGAGATGCACAGTGAGGGGAAGGGGAGAGAGGCACAGTGAGGGGAGGGGGGAGGAGGCACAGTGAGGGGGGAGGAGGCACAGTGAGGGGGGAGTGAGGCACAGTGAGGGGAGGGGGAGAGAGGCACAGTGAGGGGGGGAGAGAGGCAAAGTGAGGGGAGCGGGGCACAGTGAGGGGAGGGGAGAGAGGCACAGTGAGGGGAGAGGGGAGAGAGGCACAGTGAGGGGAGGGGGGAGGAGGCACAGTGAGGGGAGGGGGAGGAGGCACAGTGAGGGGGGGAGAGGCACAGTGAGGGGAGGGGGGAGAGAGGCACAGTGAGGGGGGGGAGAGAGGCAGAGTGAGGGGGGGAGAGAGGCAAAGTGAGGGGAGCGGGGCACAGTGAGGGGAGGGGAGAGAGGCACAGTGAGGGGAGTGGGGGAGAGGCACAGTGTGGGGAAGGAGGGGAGAGAGGCACAGTGAGGGGATGGGGACAGAGGCACAGTGAGGGGAGAGAGGCACAGTGAAGGGAGGGGGGGAGAGAGGCACAGTGAGAGGAGGGGCGGAGAGAGGCACAGTGAGGGGAGGGGGGAGATGCACAGTGAGGGGAGGGGGGTGAGGCACAGTGAGGGGAGGGGGGAGAGGCACAGTGAGGGGAGGGGGGAGAGGCACAGTGAGGGGAAGGGGGGAGAGGCACAGTGAGGGGAAGGGGAGAGAGGCACAGTGAGGGGAAGGGGAGAGAGGCACAGTGAGGGGAAGGGGAGAGAGGCACAGTGAGGGGAAGGGGAGAGAGGCACAGTGAGGGGAAGGGGAGAGAGGCACAGTGAGGGGAAGGGGAGAGAGGCACAGTGAGGGGTAGGGGAGGGGGAGAGGCACAGTGAGGGGTGAGAGGCACAGTGAGGGGGGGGGGGAGAGACACAGTGAGGGGAGGGGGGAGAGAGGCACAGTGAGGGGAGTGGGGGAGAGAGGCACAGTGAGGGGAGGGGAGAGAGGCACAGTGAGGGGAGTGGGGGAGAGAAGCACAGTGAGGGGAGGGGAGAGAGGCACAGTGAGGGGAGTGGGGGAGAGAGGCACAGTGAGGGGAGGGGAGAGGAGGCACAGTGAGGGGGGGAGAGAGGCACAGTGAGGGGAGGGGGGAGAGAGGCAAAGTGAGGGGAGCGGGGCACAGTGAGGGGAGGGGAGAGAGGCACAGTGAGGGGAGTGGGGGAGAGAGGCACAGTGAGGGGAGGGGGGAGAGAGGCACAGTGAGGGGAGGGGGGAGAGAGGCACAGTGAGGGGAGTGGGGGAGAGAGGCACAGTGAGGGGAGGGGGGAGCGAGGCACAGTGAAGGGAGGGGGGGAGAGAGGCACAGTGAGAGGAGGGGCGGAGAGAGGCACAGTGAGGAGAAGGGAGAGAAGCACAGTGAGGGGAGGGGGGAGAGGGGCACAGTGAGGGGAGGGCCGGAGAGAGGCACAGTGAGGGGAGAGAGGCACAGTGAGGAGAAGGGAGAGAAGCACAGTGAGGGAGGGGGAGAGGCACAGTGAGGGGAGGGGAGAGAGGCACAGTGAGGGGAGTGGGGGAGAGAGGCACAGTGAGGGGAGTGGGGGAGAGAGGCACAGTGAGGGGAAGGAGGGGAGAGAGGCACAGTGAGGGGAGGGGGAGAGAGGCACAGTGAGGGGAGGGGGGAGAGAGGCACAGTGAGGGGAGGGGGGAGAGAGGCACAGTGAGAGGAGGGGGGAGAGAGGCACAGTGAGGGGAGGGGGGTACAGAGGCACAGTGAGGGGAGGGGGGTACAGAGGCACAGTGAGGGGAGGAGGGGAGAGAGGCACAGTGACGGGAGGGGGGAGCGAGGCACAGTGAGGGGAGGGGGGTACAGAGGCACCGTGAGGGGAGGAGGAGGGAGAGAGGCACAGTGAGCAGAGGGGGGAAAAGAAGGAGAGGCACAGTGAGGGGGGGAGAGGCACAGTGAGGGAGGGGGGAGAGGCACAGTGAGGAGAAGGGAGAGAAGCACAGTGAGGGGGGGGGGGGAGAGGGAGGGGAGAGGCACAGTGAGGGGAGGGGAGAGAGGCACAGTGAGGGGAGGGGAGAGAGGCACAGTGAGGGGAGGGGGGAGAGGCACAGTGACGGGAGGGGGGAGCGAGGCACAGTGAGGGGAGGGGGGTACAGAGGCACCGTGAGGGGAGGAGGGGAGAGAGGCACAGTGAGCAGAGGGGGGAAAGAGAGGCACAGTGAGGGAGGGGGGAGAGGCACAGTGAGGAGAAGGGAGAGAAGCACAGTGAGGGGAGGGGGGAGAGGCACAGTGAGGGGAGGGGAGAGAGGCACAGTGAGGGAGGGGGGGAGAGGCACAGTGAGGGGAGGGGGGAGAGGCACAGTGAGGGGAAGGGGACAGAGGCACAGTGAGGGGAAGGGGACAGAGGCACAGTGAGGGGAAGGGGACAGAGGCACAGTGAGGGGAGGGGAGAGAGGCACAGTGAGGGGAGGGGAGAGAGGCAAAGTGAGGGGAGGGGGGAGAGGCACAGTGAGGGGAGGGGGAGAGTGAGGAAAGGGGGGAGAGGCACAGTGAGGGAATGGGGAGAGAGAGGCACAGTGAGGGGAGGGGGGAGGAATGCACAATGAGGAGGGGGAGAGAGGCACAGAGTGAGGGGAGGGGAGGGGAAAGAGGCACAGTGAGGGGAGGGGGAGAGGCACGGGGAGGGGAGGGGAGAGGCACGGGGAGGGGAGAGGCACAGGGAGAGGGAAGCGAGGCATATTGAGGGGAGCGAGGCACAGTGAGGGGAGAGGGGAGAGAGACACAGTGAGGGGGAGAGAGGCACAGAGAAAGGAGGGAAGAGTTAGGAAAGGGTGGAGAGGCACAGTGAGGGGAGGGGGAGAGAGGCACAGTGGGGGATGGAGGAGAGAGAGGCTCAGTGAGGGAAGGGAGGAGAGAGGCACATTGAGGGAAGGAGGAGAGAGAGGCACAGTGAGGGAAGGAGGAGAAGCACAGTGAGGGGAGGTAGGAGAGAGGCACAGTGAGGGGGGAGAGCACAGTGAGGGGACAGGAGAGGCACAGTGAGGGGAGGGGGTGAGAGGCACAGTGAGGGGAGGGAGGAGAGAGGCACAGTGAGGGAAGGGAGGAGAGAGGCACAGTGAGGGGGGGATAGAGGCACAGTGAGGGGGGATAGAGGCACAGTGAGGGAAGGGGGGAGAGAGGCACATTGAGGGAAGGAGGAGAGAGAGGCACAGTGAGGGAAGGAGGAGAGGCACAGTGAGGGGAGGGAGGAGAGAGGCACAGTGAGGGGGGGAGAAGCACAGTGAGGGGACAGGGAGAGGCACAGTGAGGGGACAAGGAGAGGCACAGTGAGGGGAGGGGGTGAGAGGCACAGTGAGGGGAGGGGGGAGAGAGGCACAGTGAGGGGGGGGATAGAGGCACAGTGAGGAGAGGGGGGAGAGAGGCGCAGCGAAGGAGGGGGGAGAGGCACAGTGAGGGGACTGGGGGAAGGGGGTATAGAGGCAGTGAGGGGAGGGGGAGAGAGGCGCAGTGGGAGGAGGGGGAGAGAGGCGCAGTGGGAGGAGGGGGAGAGAGGCACAGTGAGGGGAGTGGGGGAGAGAGGCACAGTGAGGGGAGGGGGGAGCGAGGCACAGTGAGGGGAGGGTGGGACAGAGGCACAGTGAGGGGAGGAGGGGAGAAAGGCACAGTGAGGGGACGGGGGGAGAGAGGCACAGTGAGGGGGGAGAGAGGCACAGTGAGGGGAGGGGCGGAGAGAGGCACAGTGAGGGAGGTTGGAGAGGCACAGTGAGGAGAAGGTAGGGAAGCACAGTGAGGGGAGGGGGGAGAGGCACAGTGAGGGGAGAGAGGCACAGTGAGGGGAGAGAGGCACAGTGAGGGGAGAGAGGCACAGTGAGGGGAGGGGGGAGAGGCACAGTGAGGGGAGGAGGGAGATGCACAGTGAGGGGAAGGGGAGAGAGGCACAGTGAGGGGAGGGGGGAGGAGGCACAGTGAGGGGGGAGGAGGCACAGTGAGGGGGGAGTGAGGCACAGTGAGGGGAGGGGGAGAGAGGCACAGTGAGGGGGGGAGAGAGGCAAAGTGAGGGGAGCGGGGCACAGTGAGGGGAGGGGAGAGAGGCACAGTGAGGGGAGAGGGGAGAGAGGCACAGTGAGGGGAGGGGGGAGGAGGCACAGTGAGGGGAGGGGGGAGGAGGCACAGTGAGGGGGGGAGAGGCACAGTGAGGGGAGGGGGGAGAGAGGCACAGTGAGGGGGGGGAGAGAGGCAGAGTGAGGGGGGGAGAGAGGCAAAGTGAGGGGAGCGGGGCACAGTGAGGGGAGGGGAGAGAGGCACAGTGAGGGGAGTGGGGGAGAGGCACAGTGTGGGGAAGGAGGGGAGAGAGGCACAGTGAGGGGATGGGGACAGAGGCACAGTGAGGGGAGAGAGGCACAGTGAAGGGAGGGGGGGAGAGAGGCACAGTGAGAGGAGGGGCGGAGAGAGGCACAGTGAGGGGAGGGGGGAGATGCACAGTGAGGGGAGGGGGGTGAGGCACAGTGAGGGGAGGGGGGAGAGGCACAGTGAGGGGAGGGGGGAGAGGCACAGTGAGGGGAAGGGGGGAGAGGCACAGTGAGGGGAAGGGGAGAGAGGCACAGTGAGGGGAAGGGGAGAGAGGCACAGTGAGGGGAAGGGGAGAGAGGCACAGTGAGGGGAAGGGGAGAGAGGCACAGTGAGGGGAAGGGGAGAGAGGCACAGTGAGGGGAAGGGGAGAGAGGCACAGTGAGGGGTAGGGGAGGGGGAGAGGCACAGTGAGGGGTGAGAGGCACAGTGAGGGGGGGGGGAGAGACACAGTGAGGGGAGGGGGGAGAGAGGCACAGTGAGGGGAGTGGGGGAGAGAGGCACAGTGAGGGGAGGGGAGAGAGGCACAGTGAGGGGAGTGGGGGAGAGAAGCACAGTGAGGGGAGGGGAGAGAGGCACAGTGAGGGGAGTGGGGGAGAGAGGCACAGTGAGGGGAGGGGAGAGGAGGCACAGTGAGGGGGGGAGAGAGGCACAGTGAGGGGAGGGGGGAGAGAGGCAAAGTGAGGGGAGCGGGGCACAGTGAGGGGAGGGGAGAGAGGCACAGTGAGGGGAGTGGGGGAGAGAGGCACAGTGAGGGGAGGGGGGAGAGAGGCACAGTGAGGGGAGGGGGGAGAGAGGCACAGTGAGGGGAGTGGGGGAGAGAGGCACAGTGAGGGGAGGGGGGAGCGAGGCACAGTGAAGGGAGGGGGGGAGAGAGGCACAGTGAGAGGAGGGGCGGAGAGAGGCACAGTGAGGAGAAGGGAGAGAAGCACAGTGAGGGGAGGGGGGAGAGGGGCACAGTGAGGGGAGGGCCGGAGAGAGGCACAGTGAGGGGAGAGAGGCACAGTGAGGAGAAGGGAGAGAAGCACAGTGAGGGGAGGGGGAGAGGCACAGTGAGGGGGAGAGGCACAGTGAGGGGAGGGGAGAGAGGCACAGTGAGGGGAGTGGGGGAGAGAGGCACAGTGAGGGGAGTGGGGGAGAGAGGCACAGTGAGGGGAAGGAGGGGAGAGAGGCACAGTGAGGGGAGGGGGGAGAGAGGCACAGTGAGGGGAGGGGGGAGAGAGGCACAGTGAGGGGAGGGGGGAGAGAGGCACAGTGAGAGGAGGGGGGAGAGAGGCACAGTGAGGGGAGGGGGGTACAGAGGCACAGTGAGGGGAGGAGGGGAGAGAGGCACAGTGACGGGAGGGGGGAGCGAGGCACAGTGAGGGGAGGGGGGTACAGAGGCACCGTGAGGGGAGGAGGGGAGAGAGGCACAGTGAGCAGAGGGGGGAAAGAGAGGCACAGTGAGGGGGGGAGAGGCACAGTGAGGGAGGGGGGAGAGGCACAGTGAGGAGAAGGGAGAGAAGCACAGTGAGGGGAGGGGGGAGAGGCACAGTGAGGGGAGGGGAGAGAGGCACAGTGAGGGGAGGGGAGAGAGGCACAGTGAGGGGAGGGGGGAGAGGCACAGTGAGGGGAGGGGGGAGAGGCACAGTGAGGGGAAGGGGACAGAGGCACAGTGAGGGGAAGGGGACAGAGGCACAGTGAGGGGAAGGGGACAGAGGCACAGTGAGGGGAAGGGGACAGAGGCACAGTGAGGGGAGGGGAGAGAGGCACAGTGAGGGGAGGGGAGAGAGGCAAAGTGAGGGGAGGGGGGAGAGGCACAGTGAGGGGAGGGGGAGAGTGAGGAAAGGGGGGAGAGGCACAGTGAGGGAATGGGGAGAGAGAGGCACAGTGAGGGGAGGGGGGAGGAATGCACAATGAGGAGGGGGAGAGAGGCACAGTGAGGGGAGGGGAGGGGAAAGAGGCACAGTGAGGGGAGGGGGAGAGGCACGGGGAGGGGAGGGGGAGAGGCACGGGGAGGGGAGAGGCACAGGGAGAGGGAAGCGAGGCATATTGAGGGGAGCGAGGCACAGTGAGGGTAGAGGGGAGAGAGACACAGTGAGGGGGAGAGAGGCACAGAGAAAGGAGGGAAGAGTGAGGAAAGGGTGGAGAGGCACAGTGGGGGATGGAGGAGAGAGAGGCTCAGTGAGGGAAGGGAGGAGAGAGGCACATTGAGGGAAGGAGGAGAGAGAGGCACAGTGAGGGAAGGAGGAGAGGCACAGTGAGGGGAGGTAGGAGAGAGGCACAGTGAGGGGGGAGAGCACAGTGAGGGGACAGGGAGAGGCACAGTGAGGGGAGGGGGGTGAGAGGCACAGTGAGGGGAGGGAGGAGAGAGGCACAGTGAGGGAAGGGAGGAGAGAGGCACAGTGAGGGGTGGATAGAGGCACAGTGAGGGGGGATAGAGGCACAGTGAGGGAAGGGGGAGAGAGGCACATTGAGGGAAGGAGGAGAGAGAGGCACAGTGAGGGAAGGAGGAGAGGCACAGTGAGGGGAGGGAGGAGAGAGGCACAGTGAGGGGGGGGAGAAGCACAGTGAAAGGAGGGAAGAGTGAGGGAAGGGAGGAGAGAGGCACAGTGAGGGGAGGGGGGGAGATAGGCACATTGAGGGAAGGAGGAGAGAGAGGCACAGTGAGGGAAGGAGGAGAGGCACAGTGAGGGGAGGGAGGAGAGAGGCATAGTGAGGGGGGGGAGAAGCACAGTGAGGGGACAGGGAGAGGCACAGTGAGGGGACAGGGAGAGGCACAGTGAGGGGAGGGGGTGAGAGGCACAGTGAGGGGAGGGGGGAGAGAGGCACAGTGAGGGGGGGGATAGAGGCACAGTGAGGGGAGGGGGGAGAGAGGCGCAGCGAGGGGAGGGGGGAGAGGCACAGTGAGGGGACTGGGGGAAGGGGGTATAGAGGCAGTGAGGGGAGGGGGAGAGAGGCGCAGTGGGAGGAGGGGGAGAGAGGCGCAGTGGGGGGAGGGGAAGAGGTGCGCAGTGAGGGGAGGGGGAAAAAGAGGCACAGTGAGGGGAGGGGGAGAGAGGCACAGTGAGGGGAGTGGGGGAGAGAGGCACAGTGAGGGGAGGGGGGAGCGAGGCACAGTGAGGGGAGGGTGGGACAGAGGCACAGTGAGGGGAGGAGGGGAGAAAGGCACAGTGAGGGGACGGGGGGAGAGAGGCACAGTGAGGGGGGAGAGAGGCACAGTGAGGGGAGGGGCGGAGAGAGGCACAGTGAGGGAGGTTGGAGAGGCACAGTGAGGAGAAGGTAGAGAAGCACAGTGAGGGGAGGGGGGAGAGGCACAGTGAGGGGAGAGAGGCACAGTGAGGGGAGAGAGGCACAGTGAGGGGAGAGAGGCACAGTGAGGGGAGGGGGGAGAGGCACAGTGAGGGGAGGAGGGAGATGCACAGTGAGGGGAAGGGGAGAGAGGCACAGTGAGGGGAGGGGGGAGGAGGCACAGTGAGGGGGGAGGAGGCACAGTGAGGGGGGAGTGAGGCACAGTGAGGGGAGGGGGAGAGAGGCACAGTGAGGGGGGGAGAGAGGCAAAGTGAGGGGAGCGGGGCACAGTGAGGGGAGGGGAGAGAGGCACAGTGAGGGGAGAGGGGAGAGAGGCACAGTGAGGGGAGGGGGGAGGAGGCACAGTGAGGGGAGGGGGGAGGAGGCACAGTGAGGGGGGGAGAGGCACAGTGAGGGGAGGGGGGAGAGAGGCACAGTGAGGGGGGGGAGAGAGGCAGAGTGAGGGGGGGAGAGAGGCAAAATGAGGGGAGCGGGGCACAGTGAGGGGAGGGGAGAGAGGCACAGTGAGGGGAGTGGGGGAGAGGCACAGTGTGGGGAAGGAGGGGAGAGAGGCACAGTGAGGGGATGGGGACAGAGGCACAGTGAGGGGAGAGAGGCACAGTGAAGGGAGGGGGGGAGAGAGGCACAGTGAGAGGAGGGGCGGAGAGAGGCACAGTGAGGGGAGGGGGAGATGCACAGTGAGGGGAGGGGGGTGAGGCACAGTGAGGGGAGGGGGGAGAGGCACAGTGAGGGGAGGGGGGAGAGGCACAGTGAGGGGAAGGGGGGAGAGGCACAGTGAGGGGAAGGGGAGAGAGGCACAGTGAGGGGAAGGGGAGAGAGGCACAGTGAGGGGAAGGGGAGAGAGGCACAGTGAGGGGAAGGGGAGAGAGGCACAGTGAGGGGAAGGGGAGAGAGGCACAGTGAGGGGAAGGGGAGAGAGGCACAGTGAGGGGTAGGGGAGGGGGAGAGGCACAGTGAGGGGTGAGAGGCACAGTGAGGGGGGGGGGAGAGACACAGTGAGGGGAGGGGGGAGAGAGGCACAGTGAGGGGAGTGGGGGAGAGAGGCACAGTGAGGGGAGGGGAGAGAGGCACAGTGAGGGGAGTGGGGGAGAGAAGCACAGTGAGGGGAGGGGATAGAGGCACAGTGAGGGGAGTGGGGGAGAGAGGCACAGTGAGGGGAGGGGAGAGGAGGCACAGTGAGGGGGGGAGAGAGGCACAGTGAGGGGAGGGGGGAGAGAGGCAAAGTGAGGGGAGCGGGGCACAGTGAGGGGAGGGGAGAGAGGCACAGTGAGGGGAGTGGGGGAGAGAGGCACAGTGAGGGGAGGGGGGAGAGAGGCACAGTGAGGGGAGGGGGGAGAGAGGCACAGTGAGGGGAGTGGGGGAGAGAGGCACAGTGAGGGGAGGGGGGAGCGAGGCACAGTGAAGGGAGGGGGGGAGAGAGGCACAGTGAGAGGAGGGGCGGAGAGAGGCACAGTGAGGAGAAGGGAGAGAAGCACAGTGAGGGGAGGGGGGAGAGGGGCACAGTGAGGGGAGGGCCGGAGAGAGGCACAGTGAGGGGAGAGAGGCACAGTGAGGAGAAGGGAGAGAAGCACAGTGAGGGGAGGGGGAGAGGCACAGTGAGGGGGGAGAGGCACAGTGAGGGGAGGGGAGAGAGGCACAGTGAGGGGAGTGGGGGAGAGAGGCACAGTGAGGGGAGTGGGGGAGAGAGGCACAGTGAGGGGAAGGAGGGGAGAGAGGCACAGTGAGGGGAGGGGGGAGAGAGGCACAGTGAGGGGAGGGGGGAGAGAGGCACAGTGAGGGGAGGGGGGAGAGAGGCACAGTGAGAGGAGGGGGGAGAGAGGCACAGTGAGGGGAGGGGGGTACAGAGGCACAGTGAGGGGAGGAGGGGAGAGAGGCACAGTGACGGGAGGGGGGAGCGAGGCACAGTGAGGGGAGGGGGGTACAGAGGCACCGTGAGGGGAGGAGGGGAGAGAGGCACAGTGAGCAGAGGGGGGAAAGAGAGGCACAGTGAGGGGGGGAGAGGCACAGTGAGGGAGGGGGGAGAGGCACAGTGAGGAGAAGGGAGAGAAGCACAGTGAGGGGAGGGGGGAGAGGCACAGTGAGGGGAGGGGAGAGAGGCACAGTGAGGGGAGGGGAGAGAGGCACAGTGAGGGGAGGGGGGAGAGGCACAGTGAGGGGAGGGGGGAGAGGCACAGTGAGGGGAAGGGGACAGAGGCACAGTGAGGGGAAGGGGACAGAGGCACAGTGAGGGGAAGGGGACAGAGGCACAGTGAGGGGAAGGGGACAGAGGCACAGTGAGGGGAGGGGAGAGAGGCACAGTGAGGGGAGGGGAGAGAGGCAAAGTGAGGGGAGGGGGGGAGAGGCACAGTGAGGGGAGGGGGAGAGTGAGGAAAGGGGGGAGAGGCACAGTGAGGGAATGGGGAGAGAGAGGCACAGTGAGGGGAGGGGGGAGGAATGCACAATGAGGAGGGGGAGAGAGGCACAGTGAGGGGAGGGGAGGGGAAAGAGGCACAGTGAGGGGAGGGGGAGAGGCACGGGGAGGGGAGGGGGAGAGGCACGGGGAGGGGAGAGGCACAGGGAGAGGGAAGCGAGGCATATTGAGGGGAGCGAGGCACAGTGAGGGTAGAGGGGAGAGAGACACAGTGAGGGGGAGAGAGGCACAGAGAAAGGAGGGAAGAGTGAGGAAAGGGTGGAGAGGCACAGTGGGGGATGGAGGAGAGAGAGGCTCAGTGAGGGAAGGGAGGAGAGAGGCACATTGAGGGAAGGAGGAGAGAGAGGCACAGTGAGGGAAGGAGGAGAGGCACAGTGAGGGGAGGTAGGAGAGAGGCACAGTGAGGGGGGAGAGCACAGTGAGGGGACAGGGAGAGGCACAGTGAGGGGAGGGGGGTGAGAGGCACAGTGAGGGGAGGGAGGAGAGAGGCACAGTGAGGGAAGGGAGGAGAGAGGCACAGTGAGGGGTGGATAGAGGCACAGTGAGGGGGGATAGAGGCACAGTGAGGGAAGGGGGAGAGAGGCACATTGAGGGAAGGAGGAGAGAGAGGCACAGTGAGGGAAGGAGGAGAGGCACAGTGAGGGGAGGGAGGAGAGAGGCACAGTGAGGGGGGGGAGAAGCACAGTGAAAGGAGGGAAGAGTGAGGGAAGGGAGGAGAGAGGCACAGTGAGGGGAGGGGGGGAGATAGGCACATTGAGGGAAGGAGGAGAGAGAGGCACAGTGAGGGAAGGAGGAGAGGCACAGTGAGGGGAGGGAGGAGAGAGGCACAGTGAGGGGGGGGAGAAGCACAGTGAGGGGACAGGGAGAGGCACAGTGAGGGGACAGGGAGAGGCACAGTGAGGGGAGGGGGTGAGAGGCACAGTGAGGGGAGGGGGGAGAGAGGCACAGTGAGGGGGGGGATAGAGGCACAGTGAGGGGAGGGGGGAGAGAGGCGCAGCGAGGGGAGGGGGGAGAGGCACAGTGAGGGGACTGGGGGAAGGGGGTATAGAGGCAGTGAGGGGAGGGGGAGGGAGGCGCAGTGGGAGGAGGGGGAGAGAGGCGCAGTGGGGGGAGGGGAAGAGGTGCGCAGTGAGGGGAGGGGAAAAAGAGGCACAGTGAGGGGAGGGTGAGAGAGGTACAGTGAGGGGAGTGGGGGAGAGAGGCACAGTGAGGGGAGGGGAAAACGAGGCACAGTGAGGGGAGGGGGGGACAGAGGCACAGTGAGGGGAGGAGGGGAGAGAGGCACAGTGAGGGGGGGAGAGAGGCACAGTGAGGGGAGGGGCGGAGAGAGGCACAGTGAGGGAGGTTGGAGAGGCACAGTGAGGAGAAGGGAGAGAAGCACAGTGAGGGGAGGGGGGAGAGGCACTGTGAGGGGAGAGAGGCACAGTGAGGGGAGGGGGGAGAGGCACAGTGAGGGGAGGAGGGAGATGCACAGTGAGGGGAAGGGGAGAGAGGCACAGTGAGGGGAGGGGGGAGGAGGCACAGTGAGGGGGGAGTGAGGCACAGTGAGGGGAGGAGGGAGAGAGGCACAGTGAGGGGGGGAGAGAGGCAAAGTGAGGGGAGCGGGGCACAGTGAAGGGAGAGGGGAGAGGCACAGTGAGGGGAGGGGGGAGGAGGCACAGTGAGGGGGGGAGAGGCACAGTGAGGGGGGGAGAGGCACAGTGAGGGGAGGGGGGAGAGAGGCACAGTGAGGGGGGGGAGAGAGGCACAGTGAGGGGGGGGAGAGAGGCAGAGTGAGGGGGGGGAGAGAGGCAAAGTGAGGGGAGCGGGGCACAGTGAGGGGAGGGGAGAGAGGCACAGTGAGGGGAGTGGGGGAGAGGCACAGTGTGGGGAAGGAGGGGAGAGAGGCACAGTGAGGGGAGGTGGGAGAGAGGCACAGTGAGGGAAGGGGGGAGAGAGGCACAGTGAGGGGAGGGGGGAGAGAGGCACAGTAAGGGGAGGGGGGAGAGAGGCACAGTGAGGGGAGTGGGGGAGAGAGGCACAGTGAGGGGAGGGGGGAGCGAGGCACAGTGAGGGGACGGGGGGACAGAGGCACAGTGAGGGGAGGAGGGGAGAGAGGCACAGTGAGGAGAAGGGAGAGAAGCACAGTGAGGGGAGGGGGGAGAGAGGCACAGTGAGGGGAGGGCCGGAGAGAGGCACAGTGAGGAGAAGGGAGAGAAGCACAGTGAGGGGAGGGGGAGAGGCACAGTGAGGGGAGGGGAGAGAGACACAGTGAGGGGAGGGGGGAGAGGCACAGTGAGGGAATGGGGAGAGAGAGGCACAGTGAGGGGAGGGTGGAGGAATGCACAATGAGGAGGGGGAGAGAGGCACAGTGAGGGGAGGGGAGGGGAAAGAGGCACAGTGAGGGGAGGGGGAGAGGCACGGGGAGGGGAGAGGCACAGGGAGAGGGGAGCGAGGCATATTGAAGGGAGCGAGGCACAGTGAGGGGAGAGAGGCACAGTGAGGGGGAGAGAGACACAGTGAAAGGAGGGAAGAGTGAGGAAAGGGGGGAGAGGCACAGTGAGGGGAGGGCGGAGAGGCACAGTGAGGGTTGGAATAGAGAGAGGCTCAGTGAGGGAAGGGAGGAGAGAGGCACAGTGAGGGGAGGGGGGAGAGAGGCACATTGAGGGAAGGAGGAGAGAGGCACAGTGAGGGAAGGAGGAGAGGCACAGTGAGGGGAGGGAGGAGAGAGGCACAGTGAGGGGACAGGGAGAGGCACAGTGAGGGGAGGGAGGAGAGAGGCACAGTGAGGGGAGGGAGGAGAGAGGCACAGTGAAAGGGGGGGATAGAGGCACAGTGAGGGGAGGGGGGAGAGAGGCGCAGCAAGGGGAGGGGGGAGAGGCACAGTGAGGGGAGTGGGGGAAGGGGGTATAGAGGCAGTGAGGGGAGGGGGAGAGAGGCGCAGTGGGGGGAGGGGGAAGAGGTGCGCAGTGAGGGGAGGGGGAAAAAGAGGCACAGTGAGGTGAGGGAGGAGAGGGACATGGAAGAGGCACAGCGAGGGGACGGGGGAGAGGCACAGTGAGGGGAGGGGGGAGAGGCACAGTGAGGGGAGCTGGAGAGGCACAGTGATGGGAAGAGAGAGACACAGTGATGGGGAGAGAGAGGCACAGTGATGGGGAGAGAGAGGCACAGTGATGGGGAGAGAGAGGCACAGTGATGGGGAGAGAGGCACAGTGAGGGGGAGAGAGAGGCACAGTAAGGGAGAGAAAAAAATTAAGGCTGTGCCTATAGTGCCGTCGATGGCGACACGATGGGTGACGACGCCGTCGCCACCGGCAAAAGTTATGTTTCGCCGGGCGGCGGCAGTGCGGGATTCCGGCAATTTCATTTGTTCAAGTGACGTGACGACCCTTGAAAAATCTAATTTTGCCGGCTACCAGTTTCCGCAACGGCGACGTCGCTTTGTCGCCGTAGCGCGCAATATAAGCGCACGCGGCGGCAATGCTTCTGTTTTCGGCCGACGTCGCCAGTACTATATGCGCGGCCTAAGAATGTAGATTAAATATTTGAAAAATTGTGCTAATTATTCTGCTCCATACAAAATGTTCCTAATATTTCACTATACTGAGATAGATCCCTTAATTTCCCAGCGTTCTCGTGTGGTAACGGGGGAAGGGAGCAGCGCTGATTGAGACGACCCTAGGGAGCGATTCATGGTATGTTTATCAATTTAAACTTTTACATCCTCATAACCTTTTATAAAACACAGAACAAATGCAAAGAAAGCTGCAGAATGGCCGGTGTGGGGATCAAACCCACGGCCGCGGCATTATTATCCCCACAACTGCGCTATCCAGCAAGCAAGCAACTGTATGTAGGGAAGGGGGAGAGAGGCACAGTGAGGGGAGGAGGGGATAGAGGCACAGTGAGAGGAGGAGGGGAGAGAGGCACAGTGAGGGGGGGGAGAGAGGCACAGTGAGGGGGGGGGGAGAGAGGCACAGTGAGGGGAGGGGGAGAGAGGCACAGTGAGGGGAGGGCCGCAGAGAGGCACAGTGAGGGGAGGGGAGAGAGGCACAGTGAGGAGAAGGGAGAGAAGCACAGTGAGGGGAGGGGAGAGAGGCACAGTGAGGGGAGGGGGGAGAGGCACAATGAGGGGAGGGGGGAGAGGCACAGTGAGGGGAAGGGAGAGAGGCACAGTGAGGGGAAGGGGAGAGAGGCACAGTGAGGTGAGGGGAGGGGGAGAGGCACAGTGAGGGGAGAGGGGCACAGTGAGGGGAGGGGGGAGAGAGGCACAGTGAGGGGAGAGGGGAGAGAGACACAGTGAAAGGAGGGGGAGAGAGGCACAGTGAGGGGAGGGGGGGAGAGAGGCACAGTGAGGGGAGGGGGGAGAGAGGCACAGTGAGGGGAGGGGAGAGAGGCACAGTGAGGGGAGGGGGGATAGGCACAGTGAGGGGAGTGGGGGAGAGAGGCACAGTGAGGGGAAGGAGGGGAGAGAGGCACAGTGAGGGGAGGGGGGAGAGAGGCACAGTGAGGGGAGGGGGGAGAGAGGCACAGTGAGGGGAGGGGGGAGAGAGGCACAGTGAGGGGAGGGGGGAGAGAGGCACAGTGAGGGGAGGGGGGAGAGAGGCACAGTGAGGGGAGGGGGGATAGGCACAGTGAGGGGAGTGGGGGAGAGGCACAGTGAGGGGAGGGGGAGCGAGGCACAGTGAGGGGAGGGGGGTACAGAGGCACAGTGAGGGGAGGAGGGGAGAGAGGTACAGTGAGGGGAGGGGGGGGGAGAGAGGCACAGTGAGGGGAGGGGAGGGGGAGAGGCACAGTGAGGGGAGAGAGGCACAGTGAGGGGGGGGAGAGGCACAGTGAGGGGAGAGGGGAGAGAGACACAGTGAGGGGAGGGGGGAGAGAGGCACAGTGAGGGGAGGGGGGAGAGAGGCACAGTGAGGGGAGGGGGGAGAGAGGCACAGTGAGGGGAGGGGGGAGAGAGGCACAGTGAGGGGAGTGGGGGAGAGAGGCACAGTGAGGGGAGAGGGGAGAGAGGCACAGTGAGGGGAGGAGGGAGGAGGCACAGTGAGGGGGGGGAGAGAGGCACAGTGAGGGGAGGGGGGAGAGAGGCAAAGTGAGGGGAGAGGGGCACAGTGAGGGGAGGGGAGAGAGGCACAGTGAGGGGAGGGGAGAGAGGCACAGTGAGGGGAGGGGAGAGAGGCACAGTGAGGGGAGTGGGGGAGAGAGGCACAGTGAGGGGAGTGGGGGAGAGAGGCACAGTGAGGGGAAGGGGGGAGAGAGGCACAGTGAGGGGAGGGGGGAGAGAGGCACAGTGAGGGGAGGGGGGAGAGAGGCACAGTGAGGGGAGGGGGGAGAGAGGCACAGTGAGGGGAGTGGGGGAGAGAGGCACAGTGAGGGGAGGGGGGAGCGAGGCACAGTGAGGGGAGGGGGGTACAGAGGCACAGTGAGGGGAGGAGGGGAGAGAGGCATAGTGACGGGAGGGGGGAGCGAGGCACAGTGAGGGGAGGGGGGTACATAGGCACAGTGAGGGGAGGAGGGGAGAGAGGCACAGTGAGCAGAGGGGGGAAAGAGAGGCACAGTGAGGGGGGGAGAGGCACAGTGAGGGAGGGGGAGAGGCACAGTGAGGAGAAGGGAGAGAAGCACAGTGAGGGGAGGGGGGAGAGGCACAGTGAGGGGAGAGAGGCACAGTGAGGGGAGGGGGGAGAGGCACAGTGAGGGGAGGAGGGAGAGGCACAGTGAGGGGAAGGGGAGAGAGGCACAGTGAGGGGAGGGGAGAGAGGCACAGTGAGGGGAGGGGAGAGAGGCAAAGTGAGGGGAGGGGGAGAGGCACAGTGAGGGGAGGGAGAGAGGCACAGTGAGGGGAGGGGGAGAGTGAGGAAAGGGGGGGAGAGGCACAGTGAGGGAATGGGGAGAGAGAGGCACAGTGAGGGGAGGGGGGAGGAATGCACAATGAGGAGGGGGAGAGAGGCACAGTGAGGGGAGGGGAGGGGAAAGAGGCACAGTGAGGGGAGGGGGAGAGGCACGGGGAGGGGAGGGGTAGAGGCACGGGGAGGGGAGAGGCACAGGGAGAGGGAAGCGAGGCATATTGAGGGGAGCGAGGCACAGTGAGGGGAGAGGGGAGAGAGACACAGTGAGGGGGAGAGAGGCACAGAGAAAGGAGGGAAGAGTTAGGAAAGGGTGGAGAGGCACAGTGAGGGGAGGGGGAGAGAGGCACAGTGGGGGATGGAGGAGAGAGAGGCTCAGTGAGGGAAGGGAGGAGAGAGGCACATTGAGGGAAGGAGGAGAGAGAGGCACAGTGAGGGAAGGAGGAGAGGCACAGTGAGGGGAGGTAGGAGAGAGGCACAGTGAGGGGGGAGAGCACAGTGAGGGGACAGGGAGAGGCACAGTGAGGGGAGGGGGTGAGAGGCACAGTGAGGGGAGGGAGGAGAGAGGCACAGTGAGGGAAGGGAGGAGAGAGGCACAGTGAGGGGGGGATAGAGGCACAGTGAGGGGGGATAGAGGCACAGTGAGGGAAGGGGGGAGAGAGGCACATTGAGGGAAGGAGGAGAGAGAGGCACAGTGAGGGAAGGAGGAGAGGCACAGTGAGGGGAGGGAGGAGAGAGGCACAGTGAGGGGGGGAGAAGCACAGTGAGGGGACAGGGAGAGGCACAGTGAGGGGACAAGGAGAGGCACAGTGAGGGGAGGGGGTGAGAGGCACAGTGAGGGGAGGGGAGGGGGGAGAGAGGCACAGTGAGGGGGGGGATAGAGGCACAGTGAGGAGAGGGGGGAGAGAGGCGCAGCGAGGGGAGGGGGGAGAGGCACAGTGAGGGGACTGGGGGAAGGGGGTATAGAGGCAGTGAGGGGAGGGGGAGAGAGGCGCAGTGGGAGGAGGGGGAGAGAGGCGCAGTGGGGGGAGGGGAAGAGGTGCGCAGTGAGGGGAGGGGGAAAAAGAGGCACAGTGAGGGGAGGGGGAGAGAGGCACAGTGAGGGGAGTGGGGGAGAGAGGCACAGTGAGGGGAGGGGGGAGCGAGGCACAGTGAGGGGAGGGTGGGACAGAGGCACAGTGAGGGGAGGAGGGGAGAAAGGCACAGTGAGGGGACGGGGGGAGAGAGGCACAGTGAGGGGGGAGAGAGGCACAGTGAGGGGAGGGGCGGAGAGAGGCACAGTGAGGGAGGTTGGAGAGGCACAGTGAGGAGAAGGTAGAGAAGCACAGTGAGGGGAGGGGGGAGAGGCACAGTGAGGGGGAGAGAGGCACAGTGAGGGGAGAGAGGCACAGTGAGGGGAGAGAGGCACAGTGAGGGGAGGGGGGAGAGGCACAGTGAGGGGAGGAGGGAGATGCACAGTGAGGGGAAGGGGAGAGAGGCACAGTGAGGGGAGGGGGGAGGAGGCACAGTGAGGGGGGAGGAGGCACAGTGAGGGGGGAGTGAGGCACAGTGAGGGGGGGGGGAGAGAGGCAAAGTGAGGGGAGCGGGGCACAGTGAGGGGAGGGGAGAGAGGCACAGTGAGGGGAGAGGGGAGAGAGGCACAGTGAGGGGAGGGGGGAGGAGGCACAGTGAGGGGAGGGGGAGGAGGCACAGTGAGGGGGGGAGAGGCACAGTGAGGGGAGGGGGGAGAGAGGCACAGTGAGGGGGGGGGGAGAGAGGCAGAGTGAGGGGGGGAGAGAGGCAAAGTGAGGGGAGCGGGGCACAGTGAGGGGAGGGGAGAGAGGCACAGTGAGGGGAGTGGGGGAGAGGCACAGTGTGGGGAAGGAGGGGAGAGAGGCACAGTGAGGGGAGGGGGGAGAGGCACAGTGAGGGAAGGGGGAGAGAGGCACAGTGAGGGGAGGGGGGAGAGAGGCACAGTGAGGGGAGTGGGGGAGAGAGGCACAGTGAGGGGAGGGGGGAGCGAGGCACAGTGAGGGGACGGAGGGACAGAGGCACAGTGAGGGGATGGGGACAGAGGCACAGTGAGGGGAGAGAGGCACAGTGAAGGGAGGGGGGGAGAGAGGCACAGTGAGAGGAGGGGCGGAGAGAGGCACAGTGAGGAGAAGGGAGAGAAGCACAGTGAGGGGAGGGGGGAGAGAGGCACAGTGAGGGGAGGGCCGGAGAGAGGCACAGTGAGGGGAGAGGGGAGAGAGGCACAGTGAGGAGAAGGGAGAGAAGCACAGTGAGGGGAGGGGGAGAGGCACAGTGAGGGGAGGGGGGGAGATGCACAGTGAGGGGAGGGGGGTGAGGCACAGTGAGGGGAGGGGGGAGAGGCACAGTGAGGGGAAGGGGGAGAGGAACAGTGAGGGGAAGGGGGGAGAGGCACAGTGAGGGGAAGGGGAGAGAGGCACAGTGAGGGGAAGGGGAGAGAGGCACAGTGAGGGGAAGGGGAGAGAGGCACAGTGAGGGGAAGGGGGAGAGAGGCACAGTGAGGGGAAGGGGAGAGAGGCACAGTGAGGGGAAGGGGAGAGAGGCACAGTGAGGGGAAGGGGAGAGAGGCACAGTGAGGGGTAGGGGAGGGGGAGAGGCACAGTGAGGGGTGAGAGCACAGTGAGGGGGGGGGGGAGAGACACAGTGAGGGGAGGGGGGGAGAGAGGCACAGTGAGGGGAGTGGGGGAGAGAGGCACAGTGAGGGGAGGGGAGAGAGGCACAGTGAGGGAGTGGGGGAGAGAGGCACAGTGAGGGGAGGGGAGAGAGGCACAGTGAGGGGAGTGGGGGGAGAGAGGCACAGTGAGGGGAGGGGGGAGGAGGCACAGTGAGGGGGGGAGAGAGGCACAGTGAGGGGAGGGGGGAGAGAGGCAAAGTGAGGGGAGCGGGGCACAGTGAGGGGAGGGGAGAGAGGCACAGTGAGGGGAGTGGGGGAGAGAGGCACAGTGAGGGGAGGGGGAGAGAGGCACAGTGAGGGGAGGGGGGGAGAGAGGCACAGTGAGGGGAGTGGGGGGAGAGAGGCACAGTGAGGGGAGGGGGGAGCGAGGCAATGAGGGGAGGGGGGAGAGGGGCACAGTGAGGGGAGGGCCGGAGAGAGGCACAGTGAGGGGAGAGAGGCACAGTGAGGAGAAGGGAGAGAAGCACAGTGAGGGGAGGGGGAGAGGCACAGTGAGGGGGGAGAGGCACAGTGAGGGAGGGGAGAGAGGCACAGTGAGGGGAGGGGGAGAGGCACAGTGAGGGGAGGGGGGAGAGGCACAGTGAGGGGAGGGGGGAGAGGCACAGTGAGGGAAGGGAGAGGCACAGTGAGGGAAGGGGAGAGAGGCACAGTGAGGGAATGGGGAGAGAGAGGCACAGTGAGGGGAGGGTGGAGGAATGCACAATGAGGAGGGGGAGAGAGGCACAGTGAGGGGAGGGGAAAGAGGCACAGTGAGGGGAGGGGGAGAGGCACGGGGAGGGGAGAGGCACAGGGAGAGGGAGCGAGGCATATTGAAGGGAGCGAGGCACAGTGAGGGGAGAGAGGCACAGTGAGGGGGAGAGAGACACAGTGAAAGGAGGGAAGAGTGAGGAAAGGGGGGAGAGGCACAGTGAGGGGAGGGCGGAGAGGCACAGTGAGGGATGGAGGAGAGAGAGGCTCAGTGAGGGAAGGGAGGAGAGAGGCACAGTGAGGGGAGGGGGGAGAGAGGCACATTGAGGGAAGGAGGAGAGAGGCACAGTGAGGGAAGGAGGAGAGGCACAGTGAGGGGAGGGAGGAGAGAGGCACAGTGAGGGGACAGGGAGAGGCACAGTGAGGGGAGGGAGGAGAGAGGCACAGTGAGGGGAGGGAGGAGAGAGGCACAGTGAAGGGGGGGGATAGAGGCACAGTGAGGGGAGGGGGGAGAGAGGCGCAGCAAGGGGAGGGGGGAGAGGCACAGTGAGGGGAGTGGGGGAAGGGGGTATAGAGGCAGTGAGGGGAGGGGGAGAGAGGCGCAGTGGGGGGAGGGGGAAGAGGTGCGCAGTGAGGGGAGGGGGAAAAAGAGGCACAGTGAGGTGAGGGAGGAGAGGGACATGGAAGAGGCACAGCGAGGGGACGGGGGAGAGGCACAGTGAGGGGAGGGGGGAGAGGCACAGTGAGGGGAGCGGGAGAGGCACAGTGATGGGAAGAGAGAGACACAGTGATGGGGAGAGAGAGGCACAGTGATGGGGAGAGAGAGGCACAGTGATGGGGAGAGAGAGGCACAGTGATGGGGAGAGAGGCACAGTGAGGGGGAGAGAGAGGCACAGTAAGGGAGAGAAAAAAATTAAGGCTGTGCCTATAGTGCCGTCGATGGCGACACGATGGGTGACGACGCCGTCGCCACCGGCAAAAGTTATGTTTCGCCGGGCGGCGGCAGTGCGGGATTCCGGCAATTTCATTTGTTCAAGTGACGTGACGACCCTTGAAAAATCTAATTTTGCCGGCTACCAGTTTCCGCAACGGCGACGTCGCTTTGTCGCCGTAGCGCGCAATATAAGCGCACGCGGCGGCAATGCTTCTGTTTTCGGCCGACGTCGCCAGTACTATATGCGCGGCCTAAGAATGTAGATTAAATATTTGAAAAATTGTGCTAATTATTCTGCTCCATACAAAATGTTCCTAATATTTCACTATACTGAGATAGATCCCTTAATTTCCCAGCGTTCTCGTGTGGTAACGGGGGAAGGGAGCAGCGCTGATTGAGACGACCCTACGGAGCGATTCATGGTATGTTTATCAATTTAAACTTTTACATCCTCATAACCTTTTATAAAACACAGAACAAATGCAAAGAAAGCTGCAGAATGGCCGGTGTGGGGATCAAACCCACGGCCGCGGCATTATTATCCCCACAACTGCGCTATCCAGCAAGCAAGCAACTGTATGTAGGGAAGGGGGAGAGAGGCACAGTGAGGGGAGGAGGGGATAGAGGCACAGTGAGAGGAGGAGGGGATAGAGGCACAGTGAGGGAAGGGGGGAGAGAGGCACAGTGAGGGGGGGGAGAGAGGCACAGTGAGGGGGGGGGGGGAGAGGCACAGTGAGGGGAGGGGGAGAGAGGCACAGTGAGGGGAGGGCCGCAGAGAGGCACAGTGAGGGGAGGGGAGAGAGGCACAGTGAGGAGAAGGGAGAGAAGCACAGTGAGGGGAGGGGAGAGAGGCACAGTGAGGGGAGGGGGGAGAGGCACAATGAGGGGAGGGGGGAGAGGCACAGTGAGGGGAAGGGAGAGAGGCACAGTGAGGGGAAGGGGAGAGAGGCACAGTGAGGTGAGGGGAGGGGGAGAGGCACAGTGAGGGGAGAGGGGCACAGTGAGGGGAGGGGGGAGAGAGGCACAGTGAGGGGGGGAGAGGCACAGTGAGGGGAGAGGGGAGAGAGACACAGTGAAAGGAAGGGGAGAGAGGCACAGTGAGGGGAGGGGGGAGAGAGGCACAGTGAGGGGAGGGGGGAGAGAGGCACAGTGAGGGGAGGGGGGAGAGAGGCACAGTGAGGGGAGTGGGGGAGAGAGGCACAGTGAGGGGAGGGGAGAGAGGCACAGTGAGGGGAGTGGGGGAGAGAGGCACAGTGAGGGGAGAGGGGAGAGAGGCACAGTGAGGGGAGGGGGGAGGAGGCACAGTGAAGGGGGGGGAGAGAGGCACAGTGAGGGGAGGGGGGAGAGAGGCAAAGTGAGGGGAGAGGGGCACAGTGAGGGGAGGGGAGAGAGGCACAGTGAGGGGAGTGGGGGAGAGAGGCACAGTGAGGGGAAGGAGGGGAGAGAGGCACAGTGAGGGGAGGGGGGAGAGAGGCACAGTGAGGGGAGGGGGGAGAGAGGCACAGTGAGGGGAGGGGGGAGAGAGGCACAGTGAGGGGAGGGGGGAGAGAGGCACAGTGAGGGGAGGGGGGAGAGGCACAGTGAGGGGAGTGGGGGAGAGGCACAGTGAGGGGAGGGGGAGCGAGGCACAGTGAGGGGAGGGGGGTACAGAGGCACAGTGAGGGGAGGAGGGGAGAGAGGTACAGTGAGGGGAGGGGGGGGAGAGAGGCACAGTGAGGGGAGGGGAGGGGGAGAGGCACAGTGAGGGGAGAGAGGCACAGTGAGGGGGGGGAGAGGCACAGTGAGGGGAGAGGGGAGAGAGACACAGTGAGGGGAGGGGGGAGAGAGGCACAGTGAGGGGAGGGGGGAGAGAGGCACAGTGAGGGGAGGGGAGGGGGAGAGGCACAGTGAGGGGAGAGAGGCACAGTGAGGGGGGGGGAGAGGCACAGTGAGGGGAGAGGGGAGAGAGACACAGTGAGGGGAGGGGGGAGAGAGGCACAGTGAGGGGAGGGGGGAGAGAGGCACAGTGAGGGGAGGGGGGAGAGAGGCACAGTGAGGGGAGGGGGGAGAGAGGCACAGTGAGGGGAGTGGGGGAGAGAGGCACAGTGAGGGGAGGGGAGCGAGGCACAGTGAGGGGAGGGGGGTACAGAGGCACAGTGAGGGGAGGAGGGGAGAGAGGCATAGTGACGGGAGGGGGGAGCGAGGCACAGTGAGGGGAGGGGGGTACATAGGCACAGTGAGGGGAGGAGGGGAGAGAGGCACAGTGAGCAGAGGGGGGAAAGAGAGGCACAGTGAGGGGGGGAGAGGCACAGTGAGGGAGGGGGAGAGGCACAGTGAGGAGAAGGGAGAGAAGCACAGTGAGGGGAGGGGGGAGAGGCACAGTGAGGGGAGAGAGGCACAGTGAGGGGAGGGGGGAGAGGCACAGTGAGGGGAGGAGGGAGAGGCACAGTGAGGGGAAGGGGAGAGAGGCACAGTGAGGGGAGGGGAGAGAGGCACAGTGAGGGGAGGGGAGAGAGGCAAAGTGAGGGGAGGGGGAGAGGCACAGTGAGGGGAGGGAGAGAGGCACAGTGAGGGGAGGGGGAGAGTGAGGAAAGGGGGGGAGAGGCACAGTGAGGGAATGGGGAGAGAGAGGCACAGTGAGGGGAGGGGGGAGGAATGCACAATGAGGAGGGGGAGAGAGGCACAGTGAGGGGAGGGGAGGGGAAAGAGGCACAGTGAGGGGAGGGGGAGAGGCACGGGGAGGGGAGGGGTAGAGGCACGGGGAGGGGAGAGGCACAGGGAGAGGGAAGCGAGGCATATTGAGGGGAGCGAGGCACAGTGAGGGGAGAGGGGAGAGAGACACAGTGAGGGGGAGAGAGGCACAGAGAAAGGAGGGAAGAGTTAGGAAAGGGTGGAGAGGCACAGTGAGGGGAGGGGGAGAGAGGCACAGTGGGGGATGGAGGAGAGAGAGGCTCAGTGAGGGAAGGGAGGAGAGAGGCACATTGAGGGAAGGAGGAGAGAGAGGCACAGTGAGGGAAGGAGGAGAGGCACAGTGAGGGGAGGTAGGAGAGAGGCACAGTGAGGGGGGAGAGCACAGTGAGGGGACAGGGAGAGGCACAGTGAGGGGAGGGGGTGAGAGGCACAGTGAGGGGAGGGAGGAGAGAGGCACAGTGAGGGAAGGGAGGAGAGAGGCACAGTGAGGGGGGGATAGAGGCACAGTGAGGGGGGATAGAGGCACAGTGAGGGAAGGGGGGAGAGAGGCACATTGAGGGAAGGAGGAGAGAGAGGCACAGTGAGGGAAGGAGGAGAGGCACAGTGAGGGGAGGGAGGAGAGAGGCACAGTGAGGGGGGGAGAGGCACAGTGAGGGGACAGGGAGAGGCACAGTGAGGGGACAAGGAGAGGCACAGTGAGGGGAGGGGGTGAGAGGCACAGTGAGGGGAGGGGGGAGAGAGGCACAGTGAGGGGGGGGATAGAGGCACAGTGAGGAGAGGGGGGAGAGAGGCGCAGCGAGGGGAGGGGGGAGAGGCACAGTGAGGGGACTGGGGGAAGGGGGTATAGAGGCAGTGAGGGGAGGGGGAGAGAGGCGCAGTGGGAGGAGGGGGAGAGAGGCGCAGTGGGGGGAGGGGAAGAGAGGCACAGTGAGGGGAGGGGGAGAGAGGCACAGTGAGGGGAGTGGGGGAGAGAGGCACAGTGAGGGGAGGGGGGAGCGAGGCACAGTGAGGGGAGGGTGGGACAGAGGCACAGTGAGGGGAGGAGGGGAGAAAGGCACAGTGAGGGGACGGGGGGAGAGAGGCACAGTGAGGGGGGAGAGAGGCACAGTGAGGGGAGGGGCGGAGAGAGGCACAGTGAGGGAGGTTGGAGAGGCACAGTGAGGAGAAGGTAGAGAAGCACAGTGAGGGGAGGGGGGAGAGGCACAGTGAGGGGAGAGAGGCACAGTGAGGGGAGAGAGGCACAGTGAGGGGAGAGAGGCACAGTGAGGGGAGAGAGGCACAGTGAGGGGAGAGAGGCACAGTGAGGGGAGGGGGGAGAGGCACAGTGAGGGGAGGAGGGAGATGCACAGTGAGGGGAAGGGGAGAGAGGCACAGTGAGGGGAGGGGGGAGGAGGCACAGTGAGGGGGGA
Organism: Ascaphus truei; assembly: GCF_040206685.1. Taxonomy (NCBI): domain Eukaryota; kingdom Metazoa; phylum Chordata; class Amphibia; order Anura; family Ascaphidae; genus Ascaphus; species Ascaphus truei. The sequence continues at coordinate 60,159 of NW_027454351.1, forward strand.
GGAGGCACAGTGAGGGGGGAGTGAGGCACAGTGAGGGGAGGGGGAGAGAGGCACAGTGAGGGGGGGAGAGGCAAAGTGAGGGGGGGAGAGAGGCAAAGTGAGGGGAGCGGGGCACAGTGAGGGGAGGGGAGAGAGGCACAGTGAGGGGAGAGGGGAGAGAGGCACAGTGAGGGGAGGGGGGAGGAGGCACAGTGAGGGGAGGGGGGAGGAGGCACAGTGAGGGGGGGAGAGGCACAGTGAGGGGAGGGGGGAGAGAGGCACAGTGAGGGGGGGGAGAGAGGCAGAGTGAGGGGGGGAGAGAGGCAAAGTGAGGGGAGCGGGGCACAGTGAGGGGAGGGGAGAGAGGCACAGTGAGGGGAGTGGGGGAGAGGCACAGTGTGGGGAAGGAGGGGAGAGAGGCACAGTGAGGGGAGGGGGGAGAGGCACAGTGAGGGAAGGGGGAGAGAGGCACAGTGAGGGGAGGGGGGAGAGAGGCACAGTGAGGGGAGTGGGGGAGAGAGGCACAGTGAGGGGAGGGGGGAGCGAGGCACAGTGAGGGGACGGAGGGACAGAGGCACAGTGAGGGGATGGGGACAGAGGCACAGTGAGGGGAGAGAGGCACAGTGAAGGGAGGGGGGGAGAGAGGCACAGTGAGAGGAGGGGCGGAGAGAGGCACAGTGAGGAGAAGGGAGAGAAGCACAGTGAGGGGAGGGGGGAGAGAGGCACAGTGGGGGGAGGGCCGGAGAGAGGCACAGTGAGGGGAGAGGGGAGAGAGGCACAGTGAGGAGAAGGGAGAGAAGCACAGTGAGGGGAGGGGGAGAGGCACAGTGAGGGGAGGGGGGAGATGCACAGTGAGGGGAGGGGGGTGAGGCACAGTGAGGGGAGGGGGGAGAGGCACAGTGAGGGGAGGGGGGAGAGGCACAGTGAGGGGAAGGGGGGAGAGGCACAGTGAGGGGAAGGGGAGAGAGGCACAGTGAGGGGAAGGGGAGAGAGGCACAGTGAGGGGAAGGGGAGAGAGGCACAGTGAGGGGAAGGGGAGAGAGGCACAGTGAGGGGAAGGGGAGAGAGGCACAGTGAGGGGAAGGGGAGAGAGGCACAGTGAGGGGTAGGGGAGGGGGAGAGGCACAGTGAGGGGTGAGAGGCACAGTGAGGGGGGGGGGAGAGACACAGTGAGGGGAGGGGGGAGAGAGGCACAGTGAGGGGAGTGGGGGAGAGAGGCACAGTGAGGGGAGGGGAGAGAGGCACAGTGAGGGGAGAGAGGCACAGTGAGGGGGGGGGGAGAGACACAGTGAGGGGAGGGGGGAGAGAGGCACAGTGAGGGGAGTGGGGGAGAGAGGCACAGTGAGGGGAGTGGGGGAGAGAGGCACAGTGAGGGGAGGGGAGAGAGGCACAGAGAGGGGAGTGGGGGAGAGAGGCACAGTGAGGGGAGGGGAGAGAGGCACAGTGAGGGGAGTGGGGGAGAGAGGCACAGTGAGGGGAGTGGGGGAGAGGCACAGTGAGGGGAGTGGGGGAGAGAGGCACAGTGAGGGGAGAGGGGAGAGAGGCACAGTGAGGGGAGGGGGGAGGAGGCACAGTGAGGGGGGGAGAGAGGCACAGTGAGGGGAGGGGGGAGAGAGGCACAGTGAGGGGGGGAGAGAGGCAAAGTGAGGGGAGCGGGGCACAGTGAGGGGAGGGGAGAGAGGCACAGTGAGGGGAGAGGGGAGAGAGGCGCAGTGAGGGGAGGGGGAGGAGGCACAGTGAGGGGGGGAGAGAGGCACAGTGAGGGGAGGGGGGAGAGAGGCACAGTGAGGGGGGGAGAGAGGCAAAGTGAGGGGAGCGGGGCACAGTGAGGGGAGGGGAGAGAGGCACAGTGAGGGGAGTGGGGGAGAGGCACAGTGTGGGGAAGGAGGGGAGAGAGGCACAGTGAGGGGAGGTGGGAGAGGCACAGTGAGGGAAGGGGGGAGAGAGGCACAGTGAGGGGAGGGGGGAGAGAGGCACAGTGAGGGGAGTGGGGGAGAGAGGCACAGTGAGGGGAGGGGGGGAGCGAGGCACAGTGAGGGGACGGGGGGACAGAGGCACAGTGAGGGGAGGAGGGGAGAGAGGCACAGTGAGGGGAGGGGGGAGAGAGGCACAGTGAGGTGGGGAGAGAGGCACAGTGAGGGGAGGGGCGGAGAGAGGCACAGTGAGGAGAAGGGAGAGAAGCACAGTGAGGGGAGGGGGGAGAGGCACAGTGAGGGGAGAGGTACAGTGAGGGGAGGGGGGAGAGGCACAGTGAGGGGAGGGGGAGAGGCACAGTGAGGGGAAGGGGAGAGAGGCACAGTGAGGGGAGGGGGAGAGGCACAGTGAGGGGAGGGGGAGAGGCACAGTGAGGGGAGAGAGGCACAGTGAGGGGAGGGAGAGAGGCACAGTGAGGGGGAGAGAGGCACAGTGAGGGGAGGGAGAGAGGCACAGTGAGGGGAGGGGGAGAGGCACAGTGAGGGGAGGGAGGCACAGTGAGGGGAGGGAGAGAGGCACAGTGAGGGGAGGGGGAGAGTGAGGAAAGGGGGGAGAGGCACAGTGAGGGAATGGGGAGAGAGAGGCACAGTGAGGGGAGGGGGAGGAATGCACAATGAGGAGGGGGAGAGAGGCACAGTGAGGGGAGGGGAAAGAGGCACAGTGAGGGGAGGGAGAGAAGCACGGGGAGGGGAGAGGCACAGGGAGAGGGGAGCGAGGCACAGTGAGGGGAGAGGGGAGAGAGGCACAGTGAGGGGGAGAGAGGCACAGTGAAAGGAGGGGAGAGTGAGGAAAGGGGGAGAGGCACAGTGAGGGGAGGGGGAGAGAGGCACAGTGAGGGATGGAGGAGAGAGAGAGGCTCAGTGAGGGAAGGGAGGAGAGAGGCTCAGTGAGGGAAGGGAGGAGAGAGGCACAGTGAGGGGAGGGGAGGAGAGAGGCACATTGAGGGAAGGAGGAGAGAGGCACAGTGAGGGAAGGAGGAAAGGCACAGTGAGGGGGGGGGGGAGAGGCACAGTGAGGGGAGGGGGGTGAGGCACAGTGAGGGGAGGGGGTGAGGGGAGGGAGGAGAGAGGCACAGTGAGGGAAGGGAGGAGAGAGGCACAGTGAGGGGGGGATAGAGGCACAGTGAGGGGAGGATAGAGGCACAGTGAGGGGGGGATAGAGGCACAGTGAGGGGGGGATAGAGGCACAGTGAGGGGGGGATAGAGGCACAGTCAGGGGGGGATAGAGGCACAGTCAGGGGAAGGGGTGAGAGGCACAGTGAGGGGAGGGAGGAGAGAGGCACAGTGAGGGGAGGGGGAGAGAGGCGCAGCAAGGGGAGGGGGAGAGGCACAGTGAGGGGAGTGGGGGAAGGGGGTATAGAGGCAGTGAGGGGAGGGGGAGAGAGGCGCAGTGAGGGGAGGGGGAAGAGGTGCGCAGTGAGGGGAGGGGGAAAAAGAGGCACAGTGAGGGGAGGGGGAGAGGGATGGGAGAGGCACAGTGAGGGGACGGGGGGAGGCACAGTGAGGGGAGGGGGAGAGGCACAGTGAGGGGAGGGGGAGAGGCACAGTGAGGCGAGCGGGAGAGGCACAGTGATGGGGAGAGAGAGGCACAGTGATGGGGAGAGAGAGGCACAGTGATGGGGAGAGAGAGGCACAGTGAGGGGGAGAGAGGCACAGTAAGGGAGAGAAGAAATGATTAAGGCTGTTCCTATAGTGCCGTCGATGGCGACACGACGGGTGACGACGCCGTCGCCACCGGCAAAAGTTATGTTTCGCCGGGCGGCGGCAGTGCGGGATTCCGGCAATTTGATTTGTTCAAGTGACGTGACGTGACGGCCCTTGAAAAATCTAATTTTGCTGGCTACCAGTTTCCGCAACGGCGACGTCGCTTTGTCGCCGTAGCGGGCACTATAAGTGCACGTGGCGGCAATGCTTCTGTTTTCGGGCGACGTCGCCAGTACTATATGCGCGGCCTAAGAATGTAGATTAAATATTTGAAAAATTGTGCTTATGATGGGCTTTATTTTCCTGTTATTTTCCCTGTGCTAATTATTCTACTCCATACAAAATGTTCCTAATATTTCACTATACTGAGATAAATCCCTTAATTTCCCAGCGTTCTCGTGTGGTAACGGGGAAAGGGAGCAGCGCTGATTGAGACGACTCTAGGGAGCGATTCATGGTATGTTTATCAATTTAAACTTTTACATCCTCGTAACCTTTTATAAAACACAGAACAAATGCAAAGAAAGCTGCAGAATGGCCGGTGTGGGGATCAAACCCACGGCCGCGGCATTATTATCCCCACAACTGCGCTATCCAGCAAGCAACTGTATGTAGCAAGCGAGTCAGCGCAGGAGCTGCGGGAAAGTGTTTTACCTAGTATAGAACGGCTGGCTAACCACAGCCATATATAAGTGCCACGCGCGCACGCCGGAGCAAGCGCGCCCACTATATTACGTGCCGTAGTGTATATTTACAGACAGAAAGGAACAAATAACGTTTCCGGGCGGCAGCCCTTCCGTCTGATCGCCCCTCAGTGTTACACAAATATAACAGACAGACATTTATGTAACACTGACATTCGCCCCCACCCACTTGGCGCCAAAACGCCATTAAGCAGACCCCGTTCCAGGTGTGTGGAGGTCTCAAATTAGCCGGTAAGACCACGCGTGTCTGGTTGCCGGTGCTTCCGGGTTGTGACATCACGTGTCACGGCAAGGTCTGCCCCTCATAACGAGCGTCGTTGCCACGGGACCACAGGTGTAGCATGCTTGTTACCATGGCAACAAAGGACGCTAGCGCACATTTATATATACAATGTAACAAACATTTAAAAGCCCATAATGAGAAATATAAGAACTGGAACCAAACTACTAGTGAAGAAGCTGGTTAAGGGATAAGAACTGAATAAACAATGGTGTGTGTGTGTGTGTGTGTGTGTGTGTGTGTGTGTGTGTGTGTGTGTGTGTGTGTGTGTGTGTGTGTGTGTGTGTGTGTGTGTGTGTGTGTGTGGACCCGGCGTTGCACGTGAGCTAAATTTCCAGCTATGAGGGGGGGGGGGCAGTGGAGAGGAGGGGGGGACGGACAGTGGACAGGAGGGGGGAGCGGGAGAGGCACAGTGATGGGGAGAGAGAGGCTCAGTGAGGGGGAGAGAGGCATAGTGATGGGGAGAGAGAGGCATAGTGATGGGGAGAGAGAGGCTCAGTGAGGGGGAGAGAGAGGCTCAGTAAGGGAGAGAAAAAATGATTAAGGCTGTGCCTATAGTGCCGTCGATGGCGACACGACGGGTGACGACGCCGTCGCCACCGGCGAAAGATATGTTTCGCCGGGCGGTGGCAGTGCGGGATTCCGGCAATTTGATTTGTTCAAGTGACGTGACGGCCCTTGAAAAATCTAATTTTGCCGGCTACCAGTTTCCGCAACGGCGATGTCGCTTTGTCGCCGTAGCGGGCACTATAAGTGCACGCGGCGGCAATGCTTCTGTTTTCGGGCGACGTCGCCAGTACTATATGCGTGGCCTAAGAATGTAGATTAAATATTTGAAAAATTGTGCTTATGATGGGCTTTATTTTCCTGTTATTTTCCCTGTGCTAATTATTCTGCTCCATACAAAATGTTCCTAATATTTCACTATACTGAGATAAATCCCTTAATTTCCCAGCGTTCTCGTGTGGTAACGGGGGAAGCGAGCAGCGCTGATTGAGACGACTCTAGGGAGCGATTCATGGTATGTTTATCAATTTAAACTTTTACATCCTCGTAACCTTTTATAAAACACAGAACAAATGCAAAGAAAGCTGCAGAATGGCCGGTGTGGGGATCAAACTCACGGCCGCGGCATTATTATCCCCACAACTGCGCTATCCAGCAAGCAAGCAACTGTATGTAGCAAGCGAGTCAGCGCAGGAGCTGCGGGAAAGTGTTTTACTCATCACTTAGTGCGTCCCTAGTATAGAACGGCTGGCTAACCACAGCCATATATAAGTGCCACGCGCGCACGCCGGAGCAAGCGCGCCCACTATATTACGTGCCGTAGTGTATATTTACAGACAGAAAGGAACATATAACGTTTCCGGGCGGCAGCCCTTCCGTCTCATCGCCCCTCAGTGTTACACAAATATAACAGACAGACATTTATGTAACACTGACATTCGCCCCCACCCACTTGGCGCCAAAACGTTATTAAGCAGACCCCGTTCCAGTTGTGTGGAGGTCTCAAATTAGCCGGTAAGACCACGCGTATCTGGTTGCCGGTGCTTCCGGGTTGTGACATCACGTGTCACGGCAAGGTCTGCCCCTCATAACGAGCGTCGTTGCCACGGGACCACATGTGTATCATGCTTGTTACCATGGCAACAAAGGACGCTAGCGCACATGTATATATATACAATGTAACAGACATTTAAAAGCCCATAATGAGAAATATAAGAACTGGAACCAAACTACTAGTGAAGAAGCTGGTTAAGGGATAAGAACTGAATAAACAATGTCGTGTGTGTGTGTGTGTGTGTGTGTGTGTGTGTGTGTGTGTGTGTGTGTGTGTGTGTGTGTGTGTGTGGACCCGGCGTTGCACGTGAGCTAAATTTCCAGCTATGAGGGGGGGGGGAGAGGAGGGGGGGACGGACAGTGGACAGGAGGGGGGAGCGGGAGAGGCACAGTGATGGGGAGAGAGAGGCTCAGTAAGGGAGAGAAAAAATGATTAAGGCTGTGCCTATAGTGCCGTCGATGGCGACACGACGGGTGACGACGCCGTCGCCACCGGCGAAAGATATGTTTCGCCGGGCGGTGGCAGTGCGGGATTCCGGCAATTTGATTTGTTCAAGTGACGTGACGTGACGGCCCTTGAAAAATCTAATTTTGCTGGCTACCAGTTTCCGCAACGGCGACGTCGCTTTGTCGCCGTAGCGGGCACTATAAGTGCACGTGGCGGCAATGCTTCTGTTTTCGGGCGACGTCGCCAGTACTATATGCGCGGCCTAAGAATGTAGATTAAATATTTGAAAAATTGTGCTTATGATGGGCTTTATTTTCCTGTTATTTTCCCTGTGCTAATTATTCTACTCCATACAAAATGTTCCTAATATTTCACTATACTGAGATAAATCCCTTAATTTCCCAGCGTTCTCGTGTGGTAACGGGGAAAGGGAGCAGCGCTGATTGAGACGACTCTAGGGAGCGATTCATGGTATGTTTATCAATTTAAACTTTTACATCCTCGTAACCTTTTATAAAACACAGAACAAATGCAAAGAAAGCTGCAGAATGGCCGGTGTGGGGATCAAACCCACGGCCGCGGCATTATTATCCCCACAACTGCGCTATCCAGCAAGCAAGCAACTGTATGTAGCAAGCGAGTCAGCGCAGGAGCTGCGGGAAAGTATTTTACTCATCACTTAGGCTGCGGCCACGCTAGCGCTGAGCGTGCTGACCGCGCTGTGCTTGCCGAGTTTAGTTTTCACCCAGGCTTTAAAAAAAAGAAAATGGATAGAAGTGCGGCGCAACTGCGCATGTCCAATGAAAGGCTCCCGGATGACTAGTTCAACATAACTTTATTTGACACACACCAGGGCTACACCAGCATCTCCCCCTCAACGCGTTTCACCCTTACGCAGAGGGCTTCGTCTTGGAGTGGGGAGAAGTGGTGACAGCCTCTTAAATACCTAAAAGCCCGCGAAAGCGGCATTAAAACTTTAACCCCTTCAGTGCTATATGCCTGTTAGCTAATATCATGCTATTTAAAGTATTTAATGTCTGTGCAGCTCACTATAAACATATTATATGCACAGAGAGCATCTAAATTATATATTCAGACATACACAGTAGCAAAATGATAAGACTATTTGGCAGCACATTCCAGGTATATGAATAAACATAAAAAGCTGTTGCAAACACTGCAAGTGGAATATACTCAACACTAGATTCACAATAACCCAAGTTATATACCGATTAGTCAGTCATACATATAGGGGCTTCCTAATGCTTTATTTAGACATATTTGTGACTTATAGACCAGTGAATCAAGGGAAGGTAGGTGGGAAAGGGAGAGAAACAAGGGTAAAAGGGGGGGGGGAGAGAAGGGGGGGAAAAGAGGAGGGGGGGGAGGTATGGAAGGGGGGGGGGATGAGAAGTGTGAGGGAGGGAAAGAGAGGGGGGGGGGAGGAGGGGGGAGGGGAGGGGGAAAGGCTAAGGGAGGGACAGTGCAGAGAATAAATCAGAAATACACAATAGACGTTCTGTTCTAAAGAAGACCATAATATGTACATATCTGCATTCCACGTATAACACTCTTATATATCTCTTAAAGAAAACATCGTAGATCCCAATCCACATTAAGTCCACTGGGTTGTAATGTGTTTAATGTGTGGATCCAGTGCGCCTCCCTTTGGTGTGGGAGCTTGATTCTATCCCCTCCCCGAGGGGGGAGGACTACATGTTCTATAGCGCAACAACTGAAATTGTCCACAGAACCCAATGGACAGTTGTTAAAGTGGATTGGGACCGGATGTGTCATGTCTGAATTCTTGATGAGCCTTAAGTGTTCTAGAATGCGAATTTTTAAGGCTCTACTGGTAAGCCCCACATACTGTTTTTTACATCCGCATTGTAACAAGTATATGACATAATTGGTCTGACATGACATAAAGGTTTTTATCTGATATTTCCGTGTTTCAAGTTTATCAGTGAAATGTTTAACTTTCTTCATTTTGGGACAAATCTTACAGTGCCCACATTTAAATGATCCAATCAATTTTGGAAAGAAAGACAGTTTATTCTGGTTAGTATTAGTAGTTTTCAGCAAACTGGGTGACAGAAGATTCCCTAGCGTAGCTGCTCTACGGAACACTATTTTGGGTCCCACACATGCCATTTTATTTAGTAAAGGGTCTAGTGAAAGTGTGGCCCAATGTTTGCGTATGATGGTTTTAATTGAGTTTGCTTGTTCGCTATAGTTTGTAATAAAGAATGGCGCTTCTGTGTTCTCGGCCTGTGTATCTATCTGGGTACTGTTGGCTGCTATGTTGGTGAGGGTGTTCCTATCCATATTCAGTGCATGCTGATATGCCTGATCAAGGTCTGCACCATCGTATCCCCTCGACAGGAACCTCCTCCTCATCTCTTTCGCCCTGTGGATAAAGGCCTCCAATGTGGAGCAGTTACGGCGTAATCGCAGGAACTGCCCCTTTGGAATGCCCTTAACCAGAGGGCGTGCGTGACAACTGTTATAATGAAGTAATGAGTTCCTGGCATTCTCCTTTCTATAGATGTCTGATTGAATATTATACTCCATATCCACATATAAATTTAAATCTAGAAAGTAAATGTGGTTTTTATTATATGTGTGAGTAAATTTCAAGTTGAGAGTATTGTCTGCCAGGTATTCAAAGAACCTCAAAAGGTCTTCCTCCCCACCACTCCAGATCAAAATCAGGTCGTCAATGTAGCGTTTGTAAAACACCACATGACGCCTGAAGGGATTGGAATCTCCAAACACGGGGGACATCTCCCACCAACCCATGAACAAGTTGGCGTAGGAGGGGGCAAAGGATGTCCCCATAGCTGTCCCACGTGTTTGGAGATAATACTGCTGGTCAAAGAAAAAATAATTGTGCGTAAGTGAAAATCTAATACTGTCAAGAATAAAAACTATGTGTGCTGGCGAAAGAGTGGAAAAAAAAGAGACTTTGAAGCGCGCTCAACTTGCCCGCAGCACTCCCCGCGTGAGCTTGCGAAATAGCCAGGACACCCGGCGCTCCTGCTTGGGGAGCTGGTGACGTCACTGCTCTGCTCATACACACACACAAACGCACACACACATACACACACGCACACGCACACGCACACGCACACGCACACGCACACACACATATATATATATATATATATACAGTGTTCGACAATCCTATACATTTACACGCCCGGGGCGGGTGGATTTAACCCCTGGGCGAGTAAATATTGGCCCAAGCAGCACACGTGTTTATTTTTTTAAATTTCCCTGCTCGCGCTGAAATTTTCCCGCTCTAGCTGCCTGAAACAAAAAAAAAAAAAAAAACTCCCCCTACCTGACTGCTGATTGGCGCGCGCTCCCAGGCTTTGTGGGCGCGCGGCCAGGCTCTATATGAGCCGGCCCCCAACGTATGGCCATTTTTTCTGGCCGGAGATCTGTTGGAGAGTACGAGCGTAAGTACTCTCCAATCCTCCATCCCCTCTGCTCCTTCCCTGCCTCCTGCAGTTCCCCCTTTCTCCCCCCAACCCCCGATACCCGCGCGTGGCTGGATATGGTAGCGTGGGTGTTCCCCCTTCTCTCCCCGGCCCCCGCTTACCCCAGCTTCCCGCGCGGGGCAGAGGTGTCCCCCCCCTTCTCCCCCCCCCCCCGGCCTCCCCCGATCCCTGGGTGATGGTAGTGGGTGTTCCCCGGCTTCCCGCGATACCCGTGCGGGGCTGGTGATGGTAGTGGGGATGTTCCCCGCGATACCCTTGGGGGGCGGGTGATGGTAGTGGGGGGCTTCCCCACTTACCCCGGCTTCCCGCGATACCCTTGGGGGGCGGGTGATGGTAGTGGGGGTGTTCCCCGCTTACCCCGGCTTCCCGCGCCGCTTCGCCTGATCCCCGCGCGGGGCTGGAGATGGTAGCGGGGTTTTTCCCCCCTTACCTACTTTGTCTCCGCTTCTCCACTGTCCCGTGGCTGTCCGCGCAGGGCGGGAGATGGTCGCGGGGGGGGGGGGGGGGAGCGAGCGGGTCAGTGGTGGTGCTCGGTCGTGCGGCCTTTCCTCTTCTACCCCCTGTCGTGTGTGTGTGTGTGTGTGTGTGTGTGTGTGTGTGTGTGTGTGTGTGTGTGTGTGTGTGTGTGTGTGTGTGTGTGTGTGTGTGTGTGTGTGTGTGTGCGTGCATGCATGGGAGAGTGTGTGTGTGTGTGTCACCCCAGTCAGTCACCCCAGTCAGTCACCCCGTCACGGAGGTTATTTGGACTGGGGCGCTCCCTAAATTTTGTGGCTTAAAAAGTTGTTGTAACGCCTTACTCTATTAAAAAATGATAAAATATAAAATATGATTTTGGTGTTTGTGGTGCAAAAGGGTGTGTAGAAAAACATATACTGGCCCTTTTAGTTGATTTTGTGGTTGCTGCTTGACCTTGGAGAAGGGAATCCCGTGTCCTTCTCAGCGTGGCAGTAGTGGTGTGAAGATGGTCAGCGCGAACCTCGTGGACCTCACGGATATAGTGAATCCGGATGCAGTATTAAGACAAGAATAAAAGAATAAAACACGATATTAGTGTATCATGTCCACATTGGGGGATTGGGGGAAAAAAAAGGGGAGGGGGGGAGTGGGAAGGGGGAGTAGGGGGGTGGGGTAGGAGTGGACGGTGGTGGGATGGATGGTGGGTTCCCACTAACTAATCACAGAATACATAGAATATATGGATCCAGTGACTCACACGGGCTTGTGTGGTGTCTCTCCCTCAACGCTGACTGGTGTGGGTAAATACAGACTCATATACTGGAGTCTCAGATATACATTAAACTCACACGGCCTGATGTGAGTCCTTGCCCTCAGAGGGTAATGTCCTGTATGGATGGTGTCCTGTTGTTTCAGCAGAGTTGTCCCCCGATGGGTGTGGTGTGTGAGTGTCTCCTCTCCCCGTATCCCAAATGACCAAAAAGCAATGTGCAAACCAAAAGTCAAAATGAATTAAAAGGTCTTTAATGGGTTAACAGTGAAGACATGTGCATACACTATGCATACATGTTGTGGTGCTTAAAAGGTATAAAACAATATATGACACGATAACACAATGAACTAAACAGTATGTGATGTACTGAAGCAAACACAAAAAAGGACTCTCACACTAAACGAATATACAAAATCACTTGCCCAGCATCATCCGCTCAGAGCACTCCTGCACGATCTCCTCCGTTTTTTGCTCCAACTGGCGCGTCCGGCAGCGGAACCGGAAAGGGGGATCTGAACCGGATGTCCTGCAGTGTGCTGGGTCCCTCTGTCAATGAGCTCCGGCAGGGAACTACGCGTTTCGCAATAAGCTTCGTCAGGTTCCTGCCGGATGCTCATTGTGTGCTGCATTTATAGGTGCCCCCATTAGTTTAATTGGAGAAACACCTGGATTAAGGGCATGGTTTAAATTTAGACGGTTATATCTCTTTATAGGAGCTACCTTTGGTAGCCCCTAATGTCAGGGATAGTGAGATGTGCCTGTAAATATAAATAATGGGTTAGATAAGCATATATTAAAATTAGATAAGCATATATTAAAATAAATCAATACATTATAAAAACTACATTTTAAAAAATACTTAGAGATGATCATTGTATTTGTCCTTAGAAGCATTTTAAGTTTAATAAAAAACGGTGGAAATTGGAATTTGATTGGGGTATTTGTGTGATTTGGAATCTTTTAGTTCCTCCGTGTGCAGTATTTTTAAAACCATTCTCTGTTGGTTAAAATCTTTACATATGTAATACAATAGTGCCACCATGTGGCTGGATGTGAAAATTACCTCAACACTGTCATAACCTAATGGTAAAAGTTAAGCAATCTTGGTAGTGTGGCACACATCCCTTTAAAGTAACTTAAAAATGTGCCAGAGTGTATTACAGCAAAAAATATATTTATGTGACAAAAGTTATAACGAATTACATATTTGACGGAAAAAATATAATATTATTATTATCAAGATGGTTAAAAAACCTTACTGTTTATAGCCACTACATCTGACATAAGGGTAGAACAACCTAGGCACCCAAAATCTTGGTTTCCTCATTCAGCTATCTAAAATGTACCACTCAATATCTCCGTGTTAGTTAAAAGATATTTCATTTGTAATACAATGCTGCCACCAAGTGGCCGCATATCGAAATTGCTACTTCAAAACCCTAATATTATCTCTACCACACTGTGGATAGTGCGGTATTCAGTTAAGTGTAGAGTCATTGTTTAAAATATATTGCAAAAGTATATTCCAGCAGATGACGAGAGTATATCAAATATGCATGAGCATGGGTTTACACAGACATTTGATATTAGAAAAATACTTGTATAGGTGATTTCGACGCGGAGCTCTCATGTGGTGAAAATGTTCAAAACGTATAGTCCAGATTCTTCATAACTCCTTTCTAACTTCAATTCATGTTGCAGAGGTTGTCGCGATGGTATGCATCATTTGTGGTCCTCAAGGGTTGGTTCGAGGTAGATTCATATTTGGGACGTGCGCCCTATTGGAGATTGGAGAGGAAGTGGATCAGTGTGTGTTAAAACAAAGAGGTAGATGTAAATGAAATTTAATAAAATAAAATAGTAGATGTTATAGAATAGTAGATGTTTATAAAATATTAAAAAATAAAAGTTGTTTAAAAATTGTTTAAAAATGGGGGATTTGGAGCAGATTGATGGGTGTTCAGAGAAAGGCTGCAATGTCTATCTCTACATTGAGGCCTGTGGGTACCAGGCTTTTCAATTTGTAGATCCAAAACGTTTCTTTTCTTGATAGAGATGTCAGTCTGTCGCCTCCCCTCCAATGTGGGGGGACTACTTCAATGCCCCTAAATTCAAGGCCCGACGGATCTCCTTGGTGATGTAGTGCGAAATGCTTAGAGACACTATGTGTCATTAGTTTCCGTCTGATATTCCCTAGGTGTTCCAAAATACGCACCCGCAGGGGTCGACTGGTGCGCCCTACATATTAGAGTCCACAGGGGCAGTTTAAAAGGTAGACTACGAATTCTGATTTGCAATTAATGAAGCTGCCGGTTTTGAACTGTTCTCCTGTTGTATTAGAGCTGAACTGAATTGTTTCCTTACTTCCCTGTTTGCATGCTTTGCATGTATTACATCTATGGAAACCTTTGGCTGTTTGTAGCCAGTTTGAGTCCTGGCCTGTTGTTCTATTCTCCATTCTAAAGAGGCTTGGTGCTAACTTTCTTTTGATGTTATCTGCCCTTTTATAGATGACTTTCGGTTTTTCTGGGAGGTACTCTTTCAGGGTGGGGTCTCCCTGTAGGAGATGCCAGTGTTTATTCAGGATCTGTTGTATGCTTCCTGCATCCTGACTAAACTGTGTTAAGAAAGCGATGCTGAACTCTTCTTTGGGCTTAGGTGGATTAGTTTTAAGGATTTCACTACGTTCGAGCTCCCCTACTTTTCTCTTATTGCTATATCCATCTTATCGTTATCATAGTTTTTAGCAATGAAACGCTTCTTAAGAATATTGGATTGTTCCCTATAAATATGGTCATCGCTACAGTTTCTCCTAATTCGACGAAACTGTCCTGGGGGTATGTTCTTTAACCATTTTTTGTGGTGGCAGCTAGTGTTAAGTAGGTAGTTGTTACAGTCCACTTTTTTGAAGAAAGTTTTAGTCTTTAGTTTGGTGTCTTCTATGTAAATAGTAAGGTCTAAGAAGTCTACCGTGTTATTTCCTATGCAAGTTGTAAAAGCCAAGTTCCTCTCATTAGTATTAATATAGTTTAAGAAATGGTTCAAGTTTTCACTACTACCTTTCCAGATGAAAAACACATCATCGATGTATCTTCGCCATAGCACGAGATCCGCACCAAATTCATGCTCTGACCAGATGGTATCAGTCTCCCAATTGTCCATGAACAGATTGGCATAACTTGGTGCGAATTTCGTACTCATCGCTGTGCCACATTTTTGTAGGAAATATGTTCCATCAAATTTAAAAAGGTTATGCTTCAGAATAAAATTGATACTTTCTAAAATGAAGCGTCTTTGTTCTATTTTAACAGTTGGGTCTTTTGTTAATGTCCTATTGATGGCTTCAATTCCATCGTCGTGTTTTATGGATGTGTATAATGAAGTTACATCACAAGTGCAGATTTTGTAGTCATCTTGCCAAATTACCTGTTCTAATACATTAAGAATTTGCGTGGTATCTCTTAGATAGGACCGCATCTCCGCAACATATGGTTGTAGAAAACCATCTATATATTCCGATAGTCGCGACGTGAGTGAGCCTATCCCAGAGATGATGGGTCTCCCTGGTGGTGCTTTAATATCCTTATGTATTTTGGGTAAAAAATAAAATATCGGCATAACTGGGAATTTTATATTTAAATAGTCGTATTCTTTTTCATTTAGGACTCCTGTTGTACTGCCTTTGTCTAGTAGGGTGAGGAATTCTATACAGAATTCTTTATGCGGATTCGTCTTAAGACGTGCATAGGTGATGTCGTCAGATAATATCCTCTCTGCTTCTCCCTTATAATATTCAGTGTCCATAATGACAACCCCCCCCCCCCCTTTGTCTGCTTGTTTGAATATGATATCCTTATCTTTCTCTAAGTTTTGCAAAGCGATTTTCTCTTTTAGTGTTAAATTGTTCTTCGTTATCTTTGTCGTACCTGAGGTCAGTTTGTCAAAGTCTTCCTGGATTTTTTGGTGGAACACTTCTAGATTATGGCCTTTTGCCCAGCTAGGATAGAATTTGGACTTGTTTTTAAGATTTGAATGTTTAAAATCACTCTCTATGTTTATGTTCGTATCATTACTTACTATCTCCCTAGTTTGTGCGTCTTTGGAAAGAATTTTTTTTTTAAGCGTAAGCTGTCTGATGTATTTGTGTGCGTCTATATACAGATTAAAACTATTCGCCTTAGCAACTGGCGCGAAATTCAGCCCCTTTTTTATAAGCTTACATTCATCTATGTTGAGTTCTTTTTTACTTAGATTAAATATACACTGGCGACACACTTTATTCGAGCTCGGCTAGTCCCACGAATTTGGGTATACCCGGGTGTATTGAGGTTTGTGACTGTTTTCTGCCCGAGTGCATTGAGTTATTTTCCAGCAGGGATTGAAGCATTTTATTCCCGCTGGCTGCAATACTGAACAGTACATATATATATATACTGCATTACAATTCATGAATTTATGTCATCTGGTAGACACGCGAAGCATTGCAGCCTATTAAATCCTAATCATTATCATTTAACAGATCAGCCGCCCATCAGCCAGGCATGAACCCAGGCTGGGAAGGCAAATGCAACGGGGCTTGTCAGAGGTGAGGAGCGGCGCATTCCAGGTATCTGCCAGGTACATACCGGGTATTTGCTCGAATAAAGTGTGTCGGTGCAGTATTGTTTACATCGCTGCTCTTTTCCTGTGTCCTTCTTCCTCCCCGCTTTCCTCGTGTGGTCTTTTTCTGAGTTTTGTGTTTGGTGTTTCTATTTCTTTCTGTTCTTCTACCACTAGAGTGCGATTCTGGGTGGCTATTGGTGGTGGTTTTGCTACTTGGGCCTGTTCTAAAAAATGACCTGTATGTGGTCTGGGTGATCGTTGTTCTCTCACGTGACCTTGCTCCTTATCATGTCTTTCTCTGTATGTTTGCCTCTGTTCCCTGTAAGGTGATTTGCGTTCCCGTCTTGGGCTCTGGTCCCTATATTGTTTGTGGGGTGACCGGTAGTGTCTCCTTTGGCTTTCTTCTCTCTCATAGCGTCTCTCTCTGTATTCCCGATTTGACCCATAGTGTTTGTAAGGTGATCTGTGGTCCCTATCTCTGCTCCTTTCTTTCTCATACCTGTTATCACGGCGTTCAAGTGGTGATCTAGTTCTGTAGTTATATGTTGTTGGCTTAGCAGTGTGATACCTTTCGTGATACTCTTTTGCTTTAGAATAGTATTTATTGTCCTGCCAATGTTCTTCTCTGTCTCTATCATTTTTCTTTGCCTCGTCCCTTTTGTGGCTTCCTGTGTCTTCAATAGTGTGCGTTTTAGTTTCTTTATTCTCTCTAGGGGTTTCTAGGGCACCCGCCTCCTGCCTTCTTGGTGGAATTTGTCTAGCCTCTTTATTAAATGATACATTCTTATTGTTTTCATATTTGGGATAGTTCTTATGCCTCTCTGGATTCGTTGGATAGCTTAATGTGTTGGATCTTGAATTCTGGTTTTTATTACTATCTTCTCTACTCCTATATTCGAACATTTTCCTATCCCTTGGGGTGCTAGGTGGGACTAGTGAGATCCGTTGCCATTTGGGGTTTGACCCCACTACATAATCTTCCTCGTCTCGTCTGAATTTTTTGTTCTTTGACTCTATCAGGTTTTTTTCTATGGCGTCTATTTCATCCGCTAGTTTTCTGTCCCTACTTATGAAGGTGGGATTATCTATAGAGGTTTCTAATCTTTTCTGAATTAGTGTGACTTCTCGGTCAATTTCTATTAGTGTCTTTGTATGGTGTTTAATGATAAGTTTCATTAAAGTGAATGAACAGGCATCCATAGCTTCCTCCCATTGTACATTGTATTCTACATCTGCTAATTCAAAGGATGATTTTTTATCAAACCGTAAACCCCTAGGAATACGTTTGATGTCAATGTATTTTTCTAGGTAGACTTTGTCCCAGACCTTTTTGGTCTCCTTCTTAAGTAAATTCTCTAGTTTATCGAATTCATTATTTATTGTTTCTAAGTCTCCCATTTCCGCTGACTCAATTTCTCTCATTTTGTTCTCTATGTTGTTACTTCTAAAAATTCTTTTTGTGAAAACACTCTCCTTGATTTCGACCATATCTTCTATCTCTATGGTTGCTACTTCCATGTTGAGATTTCTAATGTGGGGTGCTGCCACCAGGATGGGATTAGAGAAGTCTGGAGGTTATTTGGACTGGGGCGCTCCCTAAATTTTGTGGCTTAAAAAGTTGTTGTAACGCCTTACTCTGTTAAAAAATGATAAAATATAAAATATGATTTTGGTGTTTGTGGTGCAAAAGGGTGTGTAGAAAAACATATACTGGCCCTTTTAGTTGATTTTGTGGTTGCTGCTTGACCTTGGAGAAGGGAATCCCGTGTCCTTCTCAGCGTGGCAGTAGTGGTGTGAAGATGGTCAGCGCGAACCTCGTGGACTTCACGGATATAGTGGATCCGGATGCAGTATTAAGACAAGAATAAAAGAATAAAACACGATATTAGTGTATCATGTCCACATTGGGGGATTGGGGGGAAAAAAAGGGGAGGGGGGGAGTGGGAAGGGGGAGTAGAGGGGTGGGGTAGGAGTGGACGGTTGTGGGATGGATGGTGGGTTCCCACTAACTAATCACAGAATGCATAGAATATATGGATCCAGTGACTCACACGGGCTTGTGTGGTGTCTCTCCCTCAACGCTGACTGGTGTGGGTAAATACAGACTCATATACTGGAGTCTCAGATATACATTAAACTCACACGGCCTGATGTGAGTCCTTGCCCTCAGAGGGTAATGTCCTGTATGGATGGTGTCCTGTTGTTTCAGCAGAGTTGTCCCCCGATGGGTGTGGTGTGTGAGTGTCTCCTCTCCCCGTATCCCAAATGACCAAAAAGAAATGTGCAAACCAAAAGTCAAAATGAATTAAAAGGTCTTTAATGGGTTAACAGTGAAGACATGTGCATACACTATGCATACATGTTGTGGTGCTTAAAAGGTATAAAACAATATATGACACGATAACACAATGTGATGTACTGAAGCAAACACAAAAAAGGACTCTCACACTAAACGAATATACGGGAATATAAGGGAATATCAGACGGAAACTAATGACACATAGTGTCTCTAAGCATTTCGCACTACATCACCAAGGAGATCCGTCGGGCCTTGAATTTAGGGGCATTGAAGTAGTCCCCCCACATTGGAGGGGAGGCGACAGACTGACATCTCTATCAAGAAAAGAAACGTTTTGGATCTACAAATTGAAAAGCCTGGTACCCACAGGCCTCAATGTAGAGATAGACATTGCAGCCTTTCTCTGAACACCCATCAATCTGCTCCAAATCCCCCATTTGTAAACAATTTTTAAACAACTTTTATTTTTTAATATTTTATAAACATCTACTATTCTATAACATCTACTATTTTATTTTATTAAATTTCATTTACATCTACCTCTTTGTTTTAACACACACTGATCCACTTCCTCTCCAATCTCCAATAGGGCGCACGTCCCAAATATGAATCTACCTCGAACCAACCCTTGAGGACCAGAAATGATGCATACCATCGCGACAACCTCTGCAACATGAATTGAAGTTAGAAAGGAGTTATGAAGAATCTGGACTATACGTTTTGAACATTTTGAACTTTTTCACCACATGAGAGCTCCGCGTCGAAATCACCTATACAAGTATTTTTCTAATATCAAATGTCTGTGTAAACCCATGCTCATGCATATTTGATATACTCTCGTCATCCGCTGGAATATACTTTTGCAATATATTTTAAACAATGACTCTACACTTAACTGAATACCGCACTATCCACAGTGTGGTAGAGATAATATTAGGGTTTTGAAGTAGCAATTTCGATATGCGGCCACTTGGTGGCAGCATTTGAAATATCTTTTAACTAACACGGAGATATTGAGTGGTACATTTTAGATAGCTGAATGAGGAAACCAAGATTTTGGGTGCCTAGGTTGTTCTACCCTTATGTCAGATGTAGTGGCTATAAACAGTAAGGTTTTTTAACCATCTTGATAATAATAATATTATATTTTTTCCGTCAAATATGTAATTCGTTATAACTTTTGTCACATAAATATATTTTTTGCTGTAATACACTCTGGCACATTTTTAAGTTACTTTAAAGGGATGTGTGCCACACTACCAAGATTGCTTAACTTTTACCATTAGGTTATGACAGTGTTGAGGTAATTTTCACATCCAGCCACATGGTGGCACTATTGTATTACATATGTAAAGATTTTAACCAACAGAGAATGGTTTTAAAAATACTGCACACGGAGGAACTAAAAGATTCCAAATCACACAAATACCCCAATCAAATTCCAATTTCCACCGTTTTTTATTAAACTTAAAATGCTTCTAAGGACAAATACAATGATCATCTCTAAGTATTTTTTAAAATGTAGTTTTTATAATGTATTGATTTATTTTAATATATGCTTATCTAATTTTAATATATGCTTATCTAACCCATTATTTATATTTACAGGCACATCTCACTATCCCTGACATTAGGGGCTTCCAAAGGTAGCTCCTATAAAGAGATATAACCGTCTAAATTTAAACCATGCCCTTAATCCAGGTGTTTCTCCAATTAAACTAATGGGGGCACCTATAAATGCAGCACACAATGAGCATCCGGCAGGAACCTGACGAAGCTTATTGCGAAACGCGTAGTTCCCTGCCGGAGCTCATTGACAGAGGGACCCAGCACACTGCAGGACATCCGGTTTAGATCCCCCTTTCCGGTTCCGCTGCCGGACGCGCCAGTTGGAGCAAAAAACGGAGGAGGAGATCGTGCAGGAGTGCTCTGAGCGGATGATGCTGGGCAAGTGATTTTGTATATTCGTTTAGTGTGAGAGTCCTTTTTTGTGTTTGCTTCAGTACATCACATACTGTTTAGTTTGTTGTGTTATCGTGTCATATTGTTTTATACCTTTTAAGCACCACAACATGTATGCATAGTGTATGCACATGTCTTCACTGTTAACCCATTAAAGACCTTTTAATTCATTTTGACTTTTGGTTTGCACATTGCTTTTTGGTCATTTGGGATACGGGGAGAGGAGACACTCACACACCACACCCATCGGGGGACAACTCTGCTGAAACAACAGGACACCATCCATACAGGACATTACCCTCTGAGGGCAAGGACTCACATCAGGCCGTGTGAGTTTAATGTATATCTGAGACTCCAGTATATGAGTCTGTATTTACCCACACCAGTCAGCGTTGAGGGAGAGACACCACACAAGCCCGTGTGAGTCACTGGATCCATATATTCTATGTATTCTGTGATTAGTTAGTGGGAACCCACCATCCATCCCACCACCGTCCACTCCTACCCCACCCCCCTACTCCCCCTTCCCACTCCCCCCCTCCCCTTTTTTTCCCCCCAATCCCCCAATGTGGACATGATACACTAATATCGTGTTTTATTCTTTTATTCTTGTCTTAATACTGCATCCGGATCCACTATATCCGTGAGGTCCACGAGGTTCGCGCTGACCATCTTCACACCACTACTGCCACGCTGAGAAGGACACGGGATTCCCTTCTCCAAGGTCAAGCAGCAACCACAAAATCAACTAAAAGGGCCAGTATATGTTTTTCTACACACCCTTTTGCACCACAAACACCAAAATCATATTTTATATTTTATCATTTTTTAACAGAGTAAGGCGTTACAACAACTTTTTAAGCCACAAAATTTAGGGAGCGCCCCAGTCCAAATAACCTCCAGACTTCTCTAATCCCATCCTGGTGGCAGCACCCCACATTAGAAATCTCAACATGGAAGTAGCAACCATAGAGATAGAAGATATGGTCGAAATCAAGGGGAGTGTTTTCACAAAAAGAATTTTTAGAAGTAACAACATAGAGAACAAAATGAGAGAAATTGAGTCAGCGGAAATGGGAGACTTAGAAACAATAAATAATGAATTCGATAAACTAGAGAATTTACTTAAGAAGGAGACCAAAAAGGTCTGGGACAAAGTCTACCTAGAAAAATACATTGACATCAAACGTATTCCTAGGGGTTTACGGTTTGATAAAAAATCATCCTTTGAATTAGCAGATGTAGAATACAATGTACAATGGGAGGAAGCTATGGATGCCTGTTCATTCACTTTAATGAAACTTATCATTAAACACCATACAAAGACACTAATAGAAATTGACCGAGAAGTCACACTAATTCAGAAAAGATTAGAAACCTCTATAGATAATCCCACCTTCATAAGTAGGGACAGAAAACTAGCGGATGAAATAGACGCCATAGAAAAAAACCTGATAGAGTCAAAGAACAAAAAATTCAGACGAGACGAGGAAGATTATGTAGTGGGGTCAAACCCCAAATGGCAACGGGTCTCACTAGTCCCACCTAGCACCCCAAGGGATAGGAAAATGTTCAAATATAGGAGTAGAGAAGATAGTAATAAAAACCAGAATTCAAGATCCAACACATTAAGCTATCCAACGAATCCAGAGAGGCATAAGAACTATCCCAAATATGAAAACAATAAGAATGTATCATTTAATAAAGAGGCTAGACAAATTCCACCAAGAAGGCAGGAGGCGGGTGTCCTAGAAACCCCTAGAGAGAATAAAGAAACTAAAACGCACACTATTGAAGACACAGGAAGCCACAAAAGGGACGAGGCAAAGAAAAATGATAGAAACAGAGAAGAACATTGGCAGGACAATAAATACTATTCTAAAGCAAAAGAGTATCACGAAAGGTATCACACTGCTAAGCCAACGACATATAACTACAGAACTAGATCACCACTTGAACGCCGTGATAACAGGTATGAGAAAGAAAGGAGCAGAGATAGGGACCACAGATCACCTTACAAACACTATGGGTCAAATCGGGAATACAGAGAGAGACGCTATGAGAGAGAAGAAAGCCAAAGGAGACACTACCGGTCACCCCACAAACAATATAGGGACCAGAGCCCAAGACGGGAACGCAAATCACCTTACAGGGAACAGAGGCAAACATACAGAGAAAGACATGATAAGGAGCAAGGTCACGTGAGAGAACAACGATCACCCAGACCACATACAGGTCATTTTTTAGAACAGGCCCAAGTAGCAAAACCACCACCAATAGCCACCCAGAATCGCACTCTAGTGGTAGAAGAACAGAAAGAAATAGAAACACCAAACACAAAACTCAGAAAAAGACCACACGAGGAAAGCGGGGAGGAAGAAGGACACAGGAAAAGAGCAGCGATGTAAACAATATATTTAATCTAAGTAAAAAAGAACTCAACATAGATGAATGTAAGCTTATAAAAAAGGGGCTGAATTTCGCGCCAGTTGCTAAGGCGAATAGTTTTAATCTGTATATAGACGCACACAAATACATCAGACAGCTTACGCTTAAAAAAAAAATTCTTTCCAAAGACGCACAAACTAGGGAGATAGTAAGTAATGATACGAACATAAACATAGAGAGTGATTTTAAACATTCAAATCTTAAAAACAAGTCCAAATTCTATCCTAGCTGGGCAAAAGGCCATAATCTAGAAGTGTTCCACCAAAAAATCCAGGAAGACTTTGACAAACTGACCTCAGGTACGACAAAGATAACGAAGAACAATTTAACACTAAAAGAGAAAATCGCTTTGCAAAACTTAGAGAAAGATAAGGATATCATATTCAAACAAGCAGACAAAGGGGGGGGGGGGGGGTTGTCATTATGGACACTGAATATTATAAGGGAGAAGCAGAGAGGATATTATCTGACGACATCACCTATGCACGTCTTAAGACGAATCCGCATAAAGAATTCTGTATAGAATTCCTCACCCTACTAGACAAAGGCAGTACAACAGGAGTCCTAAATGAAAAAGAATACGACTATTTAAATATAAAATTCCCAGTTATGCCGATATTTTATTTTTTACCCAAAATACATAAGGATATTAAAGCACCACCAGGGAGACCCATCATCTCTGGGATAGGCTCACTCACGTCGCGACTATCGGAATATATAGATGGTTTTCTACAACCATATGTTGCGGAGATGCGGTCCTATCTAAGAGATACCACGCAAATTCTTAATGTATTAGAACAGGTAATTTGGCAAGATGACTACAAAATCTGCACTTGTGATGTAACTTCATTATACACATCCATAAAACACGACGATGGAATTGAAGCCATCAATAGGACATTAACAAAAGACCCAACTGTTAAAATAGAACAAAGACGCTTCATTTTAGAAAGTATCAATTTTATTCTGAAGCATAACCTTTTTAAATTTGATGGAACATATTTCCTACAAAAATGTGGCACAGCGATGGGTACGAAATTCGCACCAAGTTATGCCAATCTGTTCATGGACAATTGGGAGACCGATACCATCTGGTCAGAGCATGAATTTGGTGCGGATCTCGTGCTATGGCGAAGATACATCGATGATGTGTTTTTCATCTGGAAAGGTAGTAGTGAAAACTTGAACCATTTCTTAAACTATATTAATACTAATGAGAGGAACTTGGCTTTTACAACTTGCATAGGAAATAACACGGTAGACTTCTTAGACCTTACTATTTACTGTACATAGAAGACACCAAACTAAAGACTAAAACTTTCTTCAAAAAAGTGGACTGTAACAACTACCTACTTAACACTAGCTGCCACCACAAAAAATG
>NW_027454352.1:0-50000 GCF_040206685.1 Ascaphus truei
TATGTACCCGGGCACAGGAGCTAACACTCATCTCTCCCTCTCTTATATCTCTATCCTACTGTATGTACCCCGGGCTCACAGGAGCTAACACTCATCTCTCCCCCTCTTATATCTCTCCTACTGTATGTACCCGGGCACAGGAGCTAACACTCATCTCTCCCCCTCTTATATCTCTCTCCTACTGTATGTACCCGGGCACAGGAGCTAACACTCATCTCTCCCTCTCTTATATCTCTCCTACTGTATGTACCCGGGCACAGGAGCTAACACTCATCTCTCCCCTCTTATATCTCTCCTACTGTATGTACCCGGGCACAGGAGCTAACACTCATCTCTCCCCTCTTATATCTCTCCTACTGTATGTACCCGGGCACAGGAGCTAACACTCATCTCTCCCCCTCTTATATCTCTCCTACTGTATGTACCCGGGCACAGGAGCTAACACTCATCTCTCCCCCTCTTATATCTCTCCTACTGTATGTACCCCGGGCACAGGAGCTAACACTCATCTCTCCCCTCTTATATCTCTCCTACTGTATGTACCCGGGCACAGGAGCTAACACTCATCTCTCCCCCTCTTATATCTCTCCTACTGTATGTACCCGGGCACAGGAGCTAACACTCATCTCTCCCCCTCTTATATCTCTCCTACTGTATGTACCCGGGCACAGGAGCTAACACTCATCTCTCCCCCTCTTATATCTCTCCTACTGTATGTACCCGGGCACAGGAGCTAACACTCATCTCTCCCCCTCTTATATCTCTCCTACTGTATGTACCCGGGCACAGGAGCTAACACTCATCTCTCCCCCTCTTATATCTCTCCTACTGTATGTACCCGGGCACAGGAGCTAACACTCATCTCTCCCCTCTTATATCTCTCCTACTGTATGTACCCGGGCACAGGAGCTAACACTCATCTCTCCCCCTCTTATATCTCTCCTACTGTATGTACCCGGGCACAGGAGCTAACACTCATCTCTCCCCCTCTTATATCTCTCCTACTGTATGTACCCGGGCACAGGAGCTAACACTCATCTCTCCCTCTCTTATATCTCTCCTACTGTATGTACCCGGGCACAGGAGCTAACACTCATCTCTCCCCCTCTTATATCTATCCTACTGTATGTACCCGGGCACAGGAGCTAACACTCATCTCTACCTCTCTTATATCTCTCCTACTGTATGTACCCGGGCACAGGAGCTAACACTCATCTCTCCCCCTCTTATATCTCTCCTACTGTATGTACCTGGGCACAGAAGCTAACACTCATCTCTCCCCCTCTTATATCTCTCCTACTGTATGTACCCGGGCACAGGAGCTAACACTCATCTCTCCCCCTCTTATATCTCTCCTACTGTATGTACCCGGGCACAGGAGCTAACACTCATCTCTCCCCCTCTTATATCTCTCCTACTGTATGTACCCAGGCACAGGAGCTAACACTCATCTCTCCCTCTTATATCTCTCCTACTGTATGTACCCGGGCACAGGAGCTAACACTCATCTCTACCCCTCTTATATCTCTCCTACTGTATGTACCCGGGCACAGGAGCTAACACTCATCTCTACCTCTCTTATATCTCTCCTACTGTATGTACCCGGGCACAGGAGCTAACACTCATCTCTCCCCTCTTATATCTCTCCTACTGTATGTACCCGGGCACAGGAGCTAACACTCATCTCTACCTCTCTTATATCTCTCCTACTGTATGTACCCGGCACAGGAGCATACACTCATCTCTCCCCTCTTATATCTCTCCTACTGTATGTACCCGGGCACAGGAGCTAACACTCATCTCTCCCTCTCTTATATCTCTCCTACTGTATGTACCCGGGCACAGGAGCTAACACTCATCTCTCCCCCTCTTATATCTCTCCTACTGTATGTACCCGGGCACAGGAGCTAACACTCATCTCTCCCTCTCTTAT
Organism: Ascaphus truei; assembly: GCF_040206685.1. Lineage (NCBI taxonomy): Eukaryota > Metazoa > Chordata > Amphibia > Anura > Ascaphidae > Ascaphus > Ascaphus truei. The sequence continues at coordinate 1,934 of NW_027454352.1, forward strand.
ATCTCTCCTACTGTATGTACCCGGGCACAGGAGCTAACACTCATCTCTCCCCCTCTTATATCTCTATCCTACTGTATGTACCCGGGCACAGGAGCTAACACTCATCTCTCCCCCTCTTATATCTCTCCTACTGTATGTACCCGGGCACAGGAGCTAACACTCATCTCTCTCCCTCTTATATCTCTCCTACTGTATGTACCCGGGCACAGGAGCTAACACTCATCTCTCCCCCTCTTATATCTCTCTCCTACTGTATGTACCCGGGCACAGGAGCTAACACTCATCTCTCCCCCTCTTATATCTCTCCTACTGTATGTACCCGGGCACAGGAGCTAACACTCATCTCTCCCCCTCTTATATCTCTCTCCTACTGTATGTACCCGGCAAAGGAGCTAACACTCATCTCTACCTCTCTTATATCTCTCCTACTGTATGTACCCGGGCACAGGAGCTAACACTCATCTCTCCCCCTCTTATATCTCTCCTACTGTATGTACCCGGGCACAGGAGCTAACACTCATCTCTCCCCCTCTTATATCTCTCCTACTGTATGTACCCGGGCACAGGAGCTAACACTCATCTCTCCCTCTCTTATATCTCTCCTACTGTATGTACCCGGGCACAGGAGCTAACACTCATCTCTCCCCCTCTTATATCTCTCCTACTGTATGTACCCGGGCACAGGAGCTAACACTCATCTCTCCCTCTCTTATATCTCTCCTACTGTATGTACCCGGGCACAGGAGCTAACACTCATCTCTCCCCCTCTTATATCTCTATCCTACTGTATGTACCCGGGCACAGGAGCTAACACTCATCTCTCCCCCTCTTATATCTCTCCTACTGTATGTACCCGGGCACAGGAGCTAACACTCATCTCTCTCCCTCTTATATCTCTCCTACTGTATGTACCCGGGCACAGGAGCTAACACTCATCTCTCCCCCTCTTATATCTCTCCTACTGTATGTACCCGGGCACAGGAGCTAACACTCATCTCTCCCCTCTTATATCTCTCCTACTGTATGTACCCGGGCACAGGAGCTAACACTCATCTCTCCCCCTCTTATATCTCTCTCCTACTGTATGTACCCGGGCACAGGAGCTAACACTCATCTCTACCCCTCTTACATCTCTCCTACTGTATGTACCCGGGCACAGGAGCTAACACTCATCTCTCCCCCTCTTATATCTCTCCTACTGTATGTACCCGGGCACAGGAGCTAACACTCATCTCTCCCCCTCTTATATCTCTCCTACTGTATGTACCCGGGCACAGGAGCTAACACTCATCTCTCCCCCTCTTATATCTCTCCTACTGTATGTACCCGGGCACAGGAGCTAACACTCATCTCTACCCCTCTTATATCTCTCCTACTGTATGTACCCGGGCACAGGAGCTAACACTCATCTCTCCCCCTCTTATATCTCTCCTACTGTATGTACCCGGGCACAGGAGCTAACACTCATCTCTCCCCCTCTTATATCTCTCCTACTGTATGTACCCGGGCACAGGAGCTAACACTCATCTCTCCCCCTCTTATATCTCTCCTACTGTATGTACCCGGGCACAGGAGCTAACACTCATCTCTCCCCCTCTTATATCTCTCCTACTGTATGTACCCGGGCACAGGAGCTAACACTCATCTCTCCCCCTCTTATATCTCTCCTACTGTATGTACCCGGGCACAGGAGCTAACACTCATCTCTCCCCCTCTTATATCTCTCCTACTGTATGTACCCGGGCACAGGAGCTAACACTCATCTCTCCCTCTCTTATATCTCTCCTACTGTATGTACCCGGGCACAGGAGCTAACACTCATCTCTACCCCTCTTATATCTCTCCTACTGTATGTACCCGGGCACAGGAGCTAACACTCATCTCTCCCCCTCTTATATCTCTCCTACTGTATGTACCCGGGCACAGGAGCTAACACTCATCTCTCCCTCTTATATCTCTCCTACTGTATGTACCCGGGCACAGGAGCTAACACTCATCTCTCCCCCTCTTATATCTCTCCTACTGTATGTACCCGGGCACAGGAGCTAACACTCATCTCTACCTCTCTTATATCTCTATCCTACTGTATGTACCCGGGCACAGGAGCTAACACTCATCTCTCCCCCTCTTATATCTCTCCTACTGTATGTACCCGGGCACAGGAGCTAACACTCATCTCTCCCTCTCTTATATCTCTCCTACTGTATGTACCCGGGCACAGGAGCTAACACTCATCTCTCCCCCTCTTATATCTCTCCTACTGTATGTACCCGGGCACAGGAGCTAACACTCATCTCTCCCCCTCTTATATCTCTCCTATTGTATGTACCCGGGCACAGGAGCTAACACTCATCTCTCCCCCTCTTATATCTCTATCCTACTGTATGTACCCGGGCACAGGAGCTAACACTCATCTCTCCCCCTCTTATATCTCTCCTACTGTATGTACCCGGGCACAGGAGCTAACACTCATCTCTCCCCCTCTTATATCTCTCCTACTGTATGTACCCGGGCACAGGAGCTAACACTCATCTCTCCCCCTCTTATATCTCTCTCCTACTGTATGTACCCGGGCACAGGAGCTAACACTCATCTCTCCCCCTCTTATATCTCTCCTACTGTATGTACCCGGGCACAGGAGCTAACACTCATCTCTCCCCCTCTTATATCTCTCCTACTGTATGTACCCGGGCACAGGAGCTAACACTCATCTCTCCCCCTCTTATATCTCTCCTACTGTATGTACCCGGGCACAGGAGCTAACACTCATCTCTCCCCCTCTTATATCTCTCCTATCGTTTGAACTCGGGCACAGGAGCTAACACTCATCTCTCCCCCTCTTATATCTCTCCTACTGTATGTACCCGGGCACAGGAGCTAACACTCATCTCTACCCCTCTTACATCTCTCTCCTACTGTATGTACCCGGGCACAGGAGCTAACACTCATCTCTCCCCCTCTTATATCTCTCTCCTACTGTATGTACCCGGGCACAGGAGCTAACACTCATCTCTCCCCCTCTTATATCTCTCCTACTGTATGTACCCGGGCACAGGAGCTAACACTCATCTCTCCCCCTCTTATATCTCTCTCCTACTGTATGTACCCGGGCACAGGAGCTAACACTCATCTCTCCCCCTCTTATATCTCTCTCCTACTGTATGTACCCGGGCACAGGAGCTAACACTCATCTCTCCCTCTCTTATATCTCTCTCCTACTGTATGTACCCGGGCACAGGAGCTAACACTCATCTCTCCCCCTCTTATATCTCTCTCCTACTGTATGTACCCGGGCACAGGAGCTAACACTCATCTCTCCCCCTCTTATATCTCTCCTACTGTATGTACCCGGGCACAGGAGCTAACACTCATCTCTCCCTCTCTTATATCTCTCCTACTGTATGTACCCGGGCACAGGAGCTAACACTCATCTCTACCCCTCTTATATCTCTCCTACTGTATGTACCCGGGCACAGGAGCTAACACTCATCTCTCCCCCTCTTATATCTCTCCTACTGTATGTACCCGGGCACAGGAGCTAACACTCATCTCTCCCCCTCTTATATCTCTCTCCTACTGTATGTACCCGGGCACAGGAGCTAACACTCATCTCTACCCCTCTTATATCTCTCCTACTGTATGTACCCGGGCACAGGAGCTAACACTCATCTCTCCCCCTCTTATATCTCTCCTACTGTATGTACCCGGGCACAGGAGCTAACACTCATCTCTACCTCTCTTATATCTCTATCCTACTGTATGTACCCGGGCACAGGAGCTAACACTCATCTCTCCCCCTCTTATATCTCTCCTACTGTATGTACCCGGGCACAGGAGCTAACACTCATCTCTCCCTCTCTTATATCTCTCCTACTGTATGTACCCGGGCACAGGAGCTAACACTCATCTCTCCCCCTCTTATATCTCTCCTACTGTATGTACCCGGGCACAGGAGCTAACACTCATCTCTCCCCCTCTTATATCTCTCCTACTGTATGTACCCGGGCACAGGAGCTAACACTCATCTCTCCCCCTCTTATATCTCTATCCTACTGTATGTACCCGGGCACAGGAGCTAACACTCATCTCTCCCCCTCTTATATCTCTCCTACTGTATGTACCCGGGCACAGGAGCTAACACTCATCTCTCCCCCTCTTATATCTCTCCTACTGTATGTACCCGGGCACAGGAGCTAACACTCATCTCTACCCCTCTTATATCTCTCCTACTGTATGTACCCGGGCACAGGAGCTAACACTCATCTCTCCCCCTCTTATATCTCTCCTATCGTTTGAACTCGGGCACAGGAGCTAACACTCATCTCTCCCCCTCTTATATCTCTCCTACTGTATGTACCCGGGCACAGGAGCTAACACTCATCTCTACCCCTCTTACATCTCTCTCCTACTGTATGTACCCGGGCACAGGAGCTAACACTCATCTCTCCCCCTCTTATATCTCTCTCCTACTGTATGTACCCGCGCACAGGAGCTAACACTCATCTCTCCCCCTCTTATATCTCTCTCCTACTGTATGTACCCGGGCACAGGAGCTAACACTCATCTCTCCCCCTCTTATATCTCTCCTACTGTATGTACCCGGGCACAGGAGCTAACACTCATCTCTCCCCCTCTTATATCTCTCCTACTGTATGTACCCGGGCACAGGAGCTAACACTCATCTCTCCCCCTCTTATATCTCTCCTACTGTATGTACCCGGGCACAGGAGCTAACACTCATCTCTCCCTCTCTTATATCTCTCCTACTGTATGTACCCGGGCACAGGAGCTAACACTCATCTCTACCTCTCTAATATCTCTCCCACTGTATGTACCCGGGCACAGGAGCTAACACTCATCTCTACCCCTCTTATATCTCTATCCTACTGTATGTACCCGGGCACAGGAGCTAACACTCATCTCTCCCCCTCTTATATCTCTCCTACTGTATGTACCCGGGCACAGGAGCTAACACTCATCTCTCCCCCTCTTATATCTCTCCTACTGTATGTACCCGGGCACAGGAGCTAACACTCATCTCTCCCCCTCTTACATCTCTCCTACTGTATGTACCCGGGCACAGGAGCTAACACTCATCTCTCCCCCTCTTATATCTCTCCTACTGTATGTACCCGGTCACAGGAGCTAACACTCATCTCTCCCCCTCTTATATCTCTCCTACTGTATGTACCCGGGCACAGGAGCTAACACTCATCTCTCCCCCTCTTATATCTCTCCTACTGTATGTACCCGGGCACAGGAGCTAACACTCATCTCTCCCCCTCTTATATCTATCCTACTGTATGTACCCGGGCACAGGAGCTAACACTCATCTCTCCCCCTCTTATATCTCTCCTACTGTATATACCCGGGCACAGGAGCTAACACTCATCTCTCCCCCTCTTATATCTCTCCTACTGTATGTACCCGGGCACAGGAGCTAACACTCATCTCTACCTCTCTTATATCTCTCCTACTGTATGTACCCGGGCACAGGAGCTAACACTCATCTCTCCCCCTCTTATATCTCTCCTACTGTATGTACCCGGGCACAGGAGCTAACACTCATCTCTCCCTCTCTTATATCTCTCCTACTGTATGTACCCGGGCACAGGAGCTAACACTCATCTCTCCCCCTCTTATATCTCTCCTACTGTATGTACCCGGGCACAGGAGCTAACACTCATCTCTCCCCCTCTTATATCTCTCTCCTACTGTATGTACCCGGGCACAGGAGCTAACACTCATCTCTACCTCTCTTATATCTCTCCTACTGTATGTACCCGGGCACAGGAGCTAACACTCATCTCTCCCCCTCTTATATCTCTCCTACTGTATGTACCCGGGCACAGGAGCTAACACTCATCTCTCCCTCTCTTATATCTCTCCTACTGTATGTACCCGGGCACAGGAGCTAACACTCATCTCTCCCCCTCTTATATCTCTCCTACTGTATGTACCCGGGCACAGGAGCTAACACTCATCTCTCCCCCTCTTATATCTCTCCTACTGTATGTACCCGGGCACAGGAGCTAACACTCATCTCTCCCTCTCTTATATCTCTCCTACTGTATGTACCCGGGCACAGGAGCTAACACTCATCTCTCCCCCTCTTATATCTCTGTCCTACTGTATGTACCCAGGCACAGGAGCTAACACTCATCTCTCCCCCTCTTATATCTCTCCTACTGTATGTACCCGGGCACAGGAGCTAACACTCATCTCTACCCCTCTTACATCTCTCCTACTGTATGTACCCGGGCACAGGAGCTAACACTCATCTCTCCCTCTCTTATATCTCTCCTACTGTATGTACCCGGGCACAGGAGCTAACACTCATCTCTCCCCCTCTCTTATATCTCTCCTACTGTATGTACCCGGGCACAGGAGCTAACACTCATCTCTCCCCCTCTTATATCTCTATCCTACTGTATGTACCCGGGCACAGGAGCTAACACTCATCTCTCCCCCTCTTATATCTCTCTCCTACTGTATGTACCCGGGCACAGGAGCTAACACTCATCTCTACCCCTCTTATATCTCTCCTACTGTATGTACCCGGGCACAGGAGCTAACACTCATCTCTACCTCTCTTATATCTCTCCTACTGTATGTACCCGGGCACAGGAGCTAACACTCATCTCTACCTCTCTTATATCTCTCCCACTGTATGTACCCGGGCACAGGAGCTAACACTCATCTCTACCCCTCTTATATCTCTATCCTACTGTATGTACCCGGGCACAGGAGCTAACACTCATCTCTCCCCCTCTTATATCTCTCCTACTGTATGTACCCGGACACAGGAGCTAACACTCATCTCTCCCCCTCTTATATCTCTCCTACTGTATGTACCCGGGCACAGGAGCTAACACTCATCTCTCCCCCTCTTACATCTCTCCTACTGTATGTACCCGGGCACAGGAGCTAACACTCATCTCTCCCCCTCTTACATCTCTCCTACTGTATGTACCCGGGCACAGGAGCTAACACTCATCTCTCCCCCTCTTACATCTCTCCTACTGTATGTACCCGGGCACAGGAGCTAACACTCATCTCTCCCCCTCTTATATCTCTCCTACTGTATGTACCCGGACACAGGAGCTAACACTCATCTCTCCCCCTCTTATATCTATCCTACTGTATGTACCCGGGCACAGGAGCTAACACTCATCTCTCCCCCTCTTATATCTCTCCTACTGTATGTACCCGGGCACAGGAGCTAACACTCATCTCTCCCCCTCTTATATCTCTCTCCTACTGTATGTACCCGGGCACAGGAGCTAACACTCATCTCTCCCCCTCTTATATCTCTATCCTACTGTATGTACCCGGGCACAGGAGCTAACACTCATCTCTACCTCTCTTATATCTCTCCTACTGTATGTACCCGGGCACAGGAGCTAACACTCATCTCTCCCCCTCTTATATCTCTCTCCTACTGTATGTACCCGGGCACAGGAGCTAACACTCATCTCTACCTCTCTTATATCTCTCCTACTGTATGTACCCGGGCACAGGAGCTAACACTCATCTCTCCCCCTCTTATATCTCTATCCTACTGTATGTACCCGGGCACAGGAGCTAACACTCATCTCTACCTCTCTTATATCTCTCCTACTGTATGTACCCGGGCACAGGAGCTAACACTCATCTCTCCCCCTCTTATATCTCTCCTACTGTATGTACCCGGGCACAGGAGCTAACACTCATCTCTCCCCCTCTTATATCTCTCTCCTACTGTATGTACCCGGGCACAGGAGCTAACACTCATCTCTCCCCCTCTTATATCTCTATCCTACTGTATGTACCCGGGCACAGGAGCTAACACTCATCTCTACCTCTCTTATATCTCTCCTACTGTATGTACCCGGGCACAGGAGCTAACACTCATCTCTCCCCCTCTTATATCTCTCCTACTGTATGTACCCGGGCACAGGAGCTAACACTCATCTCTCCCTCTCTTATATCTCTCCTACTGTATGTACCCGGGCACAGGAGCTAACACTCATCTCTACCTCTCTTATATCTCTCCTACTTTATGTACCCGGGCACAGGAGCTAACACTCATCTCTCCCCCTCTTATATCTCTCTCCTACTGTATGTACCCGGGCACAGGAGCTAACACTCATCTCTCCCCCTCTTATATCTCTCCTACTGTATGTACCCGGGCACAGGAGCTAACACTCATCTCTCCCCCTCTTATATCTCTCTCCTACTGTATGTACCCGGGCACAGGAGCTAACACTCATCTCTCCCCCTCTTATATCTCTCCTACTGTATGTACCCGGGCACGGGAGCTAACACTCATCTCTCCCCCTCTTATATCTCTCTCCTACTGTATGTACCCGGGCACAGGAGCTAACACTCATCTCTCCCCCTCTTATATCTCTCCTACTGTATGTACCCGGGCACAGGAGCTAACACTCATCTCTCCCCCTCTTATATCTCTCCTACTGTATGTACCCGGGCACAGGAGCTAACACTCATCTCTCCCCCTCTTATATCTCTCTCCTACTGTATGTACCCGGGCACAGGAGCTAACACTCATCTCTACCCCTCTTATATCTCTCCTACTGTATGTACCCGGGCACAGGAGCTAACACTCATCTCTACCTCTCTTATATCTCTCCTACTGTATGTACCCGGGCACAGGAGCTAACACTCATCTCTCCCCCTCTTATATCTCTCCTACTGTATGTACCCGGGCACAGGAGCTAACACTCATCTCTCCCCCTCTTATATCTCTCCTACTGTATGTACCCAGGCACAGGAGCTAACACTCATCTCTCCCCCTCTTATATCTCTCCTACTGTATGTACCCGGGCACAGGAGCTAACACTCATCTCTCCCCCTCTTATATCTCTCCTACTGTATGTACTCGGGCACAGGAGCTAACACTCATCTCTCCCCCTCTTATATCTCTCTCCTACTGTATGTACCCGGGCACAGGAGCTAACACTCATCTCTCCCCCTCTTATATCTCTCCTACTGTATGTACCCGGGCACAGGAGCTAACACTCATCTCTCCCTCTCTTATATCTCTCTCCTACTGTATGTACCCGGGCACAGGAGCTAACACTCATCTCTCCCCCTCTTATATCTCTCCTACTGTATGTACCCGGGCACAGGAGCTAACACTCATCTCTCCCCCTCTTATATCTCTCCTACTGTATGTACCCGGGCACAGGAGCTAACACTCATCTCTCCCTCTCTTATATCTCTCTCCTACTGTATGTACCCGGGCACAGGAGCTAACACTCATCTCTACCCCTCTTACATCTCTCCTACTGTATGTACCCGGGCACAGGAGCTAACACTCATCTCTCCCCCTCTTATATCTCTCCTACTGTATGTACCCGGGCACAGGAGCTAACACTCATCTCTACCCCTCTTACATCTCTCCTACTGTATGTACCCGGGCACAGGAGCTAACACTCATCTCTCCCCCTCTTATATCTCTCTCCTACTGTATGTACCCGGGCACAGGAGCTAACACTCATCTCTCCCCCTCTTATATCTCTCCTACTGTATGTACCCGGGCACAGGAGCTAACACTCATCTCTCCCCCTCTTATATCTCTCCTACTGTATGTACCCGGGCACAGGAGCTAACACTCATCTCTCCCCCTCTTATATCTCTCTCCTACTGTATGTACCCGGGCACAGGAGCTAACACTCATCTCTCCCCCTCTTATATCTCTCCTACTGTATGTACCCGGGCACAGGAGCTAACACTCATCTCTCCCCCTCTTATATCTCTCCTACTGTATGTACCCGGGCACAGGAGCTAACACTCATCTCTCCCCCTCTTATATCTCTCCTACTGTATGTACCCGGGCACAGGAGCTAACACTCATCTCTCCCCCTCTTATATCTCTCCTACTGTATGTACCCGGGCACAGGAGCTAACACTCATCTCTACCCCTCTTACATCTCTCCTACTGTATGTACCCGGGCACAGGAGCTAACACTCATCTCTCCCCCTCTTATATCTCTCTCCTACTGTATGTACCCGGGCACAGGAGCTAACACTCATCTCTACCCCTCTTACATCTCTCCTACTGTATGTACCCGGGCACAGGAGCTAACACTCATCTCTCCCCCTCTTATATCTCTCTCCTACTGTATGTACCTGGGCACAGGAGCTAACACTCATCTCTCCCCCTCTTATATCTCTCCTACTGTATGTACCCGGGCACAGGAGCTAACACTCATCTCTACCCCTCTTACATCTCTCCTACTGTATGTACCCGGGCACAGGAGCTAACACTCATCTCTACCCCTCTTACATCTCTCCTACTGTATGTACCCGGGCACAGGAGCTAACACTCATCTCTCCCCCTCTTATATCTCTCTCCTACTGTATGTACCCGGGCACAGGAGCTAACACTCATCTCTACCCCTCTTACATCTCTCCTACTGTATGTACCCGGGCACAGGAGCTAACACTCATCTCTACCCCTCTTACATCTCTCCTACTGTATGTACCCGGGCACAGGAGCTAACACTCATCTCTACCCCTCTTACATCTCTCCTACTGTATGTACCCGGGCACAGGAGCTAACACTCATCTCTACCTCTCTTATATCTCTCCTACTGTATGTACCCGGGCACAGGAGCTAACACTCATCTCTCCCCCTCTTATATCTCTCCTACTGTATGTACCCGGGCACAGGAGCTAACACTCATCTCTCCCCCTCTTATATCTCTCTCCTACTGTATGTACCCGGGCACAGGAGCTAACACTCATCTCTCCCCCTCTTATATCTATCCTACTGTATGTACCCGGGCACAGGAGCTAACACTCATCTCTCCCTCTCTTATATCTCTCCTACTGTATGTACCCGGGCACAGGAGCTAACACTCATCTCTACCTCTCTTATATCTCTCCTACTTTATGTACCCGGGCACAGGAGCTAACACTCATCTCTCCCCCTCTTATATCTCTCTCCTACTGTATGTACCCGGGCACAGGAGCTAACACTCATCTCTCCCCCTCTTATATCTCTCCTACTGTATGTACCCGGGCACAGGAGCTAACACTCATCTCTCCCCCTCTTATATCTCTCTCCTACTGTATGTACCCGGGCACAGGAGCTAACACTCATCTCTCCCCCTCTTATATCTCTATCCTACTGTATGTACCCGGGCACAGGAGCTAACACTCATCTCTCCCCCTCTTATATCTCTCTCCTACTGTATGTACCCGGGCACAGGAGCTAACACTCATCTCTACCCCTCTTATATCTCTCCTACTGTATGTACCCGGGCACAGGAGCTAACACTCATCTCTACCTCTCTTATATCTCTCCTACTGTATGTACCCGGGCACAGGAGCTAACACTCATCTCTCCCTCTCTTATATCTCTCCTACTGTATGTACCCGGGCACAGGAGCTAACACTCATCTCTACCTCTCTTATATCTCTCCTACTGTATGTACCCGGGCACAGGAGCTAACACTCATCTCCCCCCTCTTATATCTCTCCCACTGTATGTACCCGGGCACAGGAGCTAACACTCATCTCTACCTCTCTTATATCTCTCCTACTGTATGTACCCGGGCACAGGAGCTAACACTCATCTCTACCTCTCTTATATCTCTCCCACTGTATGTACCCGGGCACAGGAGCTAACACTCATCTCTACCCCTCTTATATCTCTATCCTACTGTATGTACCCGGGCACAGGAGCTAACACTCATCTCTCCCCCTCTTATATCTCTCCTACTGTATGTACCCGGGCACAGGAGCTAACACTCATCTCTCCCCCTCTTATATCTCTCCTACTGTATGTACCCGGGCACAGGAGCTAACACTCATCTCTCCCCCTCTTATATCTCTCCTACTGTATGTACCCGGGCACAGGAGCTAACACTCATCTCTCCCCCTCTTATATCTCTCCTACTGTATGTACCCGGGCACAGGAGCTAACACTCATCTCTCCCCCTCTTACATCTCTCCTACTGTATGTACCCGGGCACAGGAGCTAACACTCATCTCTCCCCCTCTTACATCTCTCCTACTGTATGTACCCGGGCACAGGAGCTAACACTCATCTCTCCCCCTCTTATATCTATCCTACTGTATGTACCCGGGCACAGGAGCTAACACTCATCTCTCCCCCTCTTATATCTCTCCTACTGTATGTACCCGGGCACAGGAGCTAACACTCATCTCTCCCCCTCTTATATCTCTCTCCTACTGTATGTACCCGGGCACAGGAGCTAACACTCATCTCTACCTCTCTTATATCTCTCCTACTGTATGTACCCGGGCACAGGAGCTAACACTCATCTCTCCCCCTCTTATATCTCTATCCTACTGTATGTACCCGGGCACAGGAGCTAACACTCATCTCTACCTCTCTTATATCTCTCCTACTGTATGTACCCGGGCACAGGAGCTAACACTCATCTCTCCCCCTCTTATATCTCTCTCCTACTGTATGTACCCGGGCACAGGAGCTAACACTCATCTCTACCTCTCTTATATCTCTCCTACTGTATGTACCCGGGCACAGGAGCTAACACTCATCTCTACCCCTCTTACATCTCTCTCCTACTGTATGTACCCGGGCACAGGAGCTAACACTCATCTCTCCCCCTCTTATATCTCTCTCCTACTGTATGTACCCGCGCACAGGAGCTAACACTCATCTCTCCCCCTCTTATATCTCTCCTACTGTATGTACCCGGGCACAGGAGCTAACACTCATCTCTCCCCCTCTTATATCTCTCCTACTGTATGTACCCGGGCACAGGAGCTAACACTCATCTCTACCTCTCTAATATCTCTCCCACTGTATGTACCCGGGCACAGGAGCTAACACTCATCTCTACCCCTCTTATATCTCTATCCTACTGTATGTACCCGGGCACAGGAGCTAACACTCATCTCTCCCCCTCTTATATCTCTCCTACTGTATGTACCCGGGCACAGGAGCTAACACTCATCTCTCCCCCTCTTATATCTCTCCTACTGTATGTACCCGGGCACAGGAGCTAACACTCATCTCTCCCCCTCTTACATCTCTCCTACTGTATGTACCCGGGCACAGGAGCTAACACTCATCTCTCCCCCTCTTATATCTCTCCTACTGTATGTACCCGGGCACAGGAGCTAACACTCATCTCTCCCCCTCTTATATCTCTCCTACTGTATGTACCCGGGCACAGGAGCTAACACTCATCTCTCCCCCTCTTATATCTCTCTCCTACTGTATGTACCCGGGCACAGGAGCTAACACTCATCTCTCCCTCTCTTATATCTCTCCTACTGTATGTACCCGGGCACAGGAGCTAACACTCATCTCTACCTCTCTTATATCTCTCCTACTTTATGTACCCGGGCACAGGAGCTAACACTCATCTCTCCCTCTCTTATATCTCTCTCCTACTGTATGTACCCGGGCACAGGAGCTAACACTCATCTCTCCCCCTCTTATATCTCTCCTACTGTATGTACCCGGGCACAGGAGCTAACACTCATCTCTCCCCCTCTTATATCTCTCTCCTACTGTATGTACCCGGGCACAGGAGCTAACACTCATCTCTCCCCCTCTTATATCTCTCCTACTGTATGTACCCGGGCACGGGAGCTAACACTCATCTCTCACCCTCTTATATCTCTCTCCTACTGTATGTACCCGGGCACAGGAGCTAACACTCATCTCTCCCCCTCTTATATCTCTCCTACTGTATGTACCCGGGCACAGGAGCTAACACTCATCTCTACCTCTCTTATATCTCTCCTACTTTATGTACCCGGGCACAGGAGCTAACACTCATCTCTCCCCCTCTTATATCTCTCCTACTGTATGTACCCGGGCACAGGAGCTAACACTCATCTCTCCCCCTCTTATATCTCTCCCACTGTATGTACCCGGGCACAGGAGCTAACACTCATCTCTCCCCCTCTTATATCTCTCCTACTGTATGTACCCGGACACAGGAGCTAACACTCATCTCTCCCCCTCTTACATCTCTCCTACTGTATGTACCCGGGCACAGGAGCTAACACTCATCTCTCCCCCTCTTATATCTCTCCTACTGTATGTACCCGGGCACAGGAGCTAACACTCATCTCTCCCCCTCTTATATCTCTCTCCTACTGTATGTACCCGGGCACAGGAGCTAACACTCATCTCTACCCCTCTTATATCTCTCCTACTGTATGTACCCGGGCACAGGAGCTAACACTCATCTCTACCTCTCTTATATCTCTCCTACTGTATGTACCCGGGCACAGGAGCTAACACTCATCTCTCCCCCTCTTATATCTCTCCTACTGTATGTACCCGGGCACAGGAGCTAACACTCATCTCTCCCCCTCTTATATCTCTCCTACTGTATGTACCCAGGCACAGGAGCTAACACTCATCTCTCCCCCTCTTATATCTCTCCTACTGTATGTACCCGGGCACAGGAGCTAACACTCATCTCTCCCCCTCTTATATCTCTCCTACTGTATGTACTCGGGCACAGGAGCTAACACTCATCTCTCCCCCTCTTATATCTCTCTCCTACTGTATGTACCCGGGCACAGGAGCTAACACTCATCTCTCCCCCTCTTATATCTCTCCTACTGTATGTACCCGGGCACAGGAGCTAACACTCATCTCTCCCTCTCTTATATCTCTCTCCTACTGTATGTACCCGGGCACAGGAGCTAACACTCATCTCTCCCCCTCTTATATCTCTCCTACTGTATGTACCCGGGCACAGGAGCTAACACTCATCTCTCCCCCTCTTATATCTCTCCTACTGTATGTACCCGGGCACAGGAGCTAACACTCATCTCTCCCTCTCTTATATCTCTCTCCTACTGTATGTACCCGGGCACAGGAGCTAACACTCATCTCTACCCCTCTTACATCTCTCCTACTGTATGTACCCGGGCACAGGAGCTAACACTCATCTCTCCCCCTCTTATATCTCTCCTACTGTATGTACCCGGGCACAGGAGCTAACACTCATCTCTACCCCTCTTACATCTCTCCTACTGTATGTACCCGGGCACAGGAGCTAACACTCATCTCTCCCCCTCTTATATCTCTCTCCTACTGTATGTACCCGGGCACAGGAGCTAACACTCATCTCTCCCCCTCTTATATCTCTCCTACTGTATGTACCCGGGCACAGGAGCTAACACTCATCTCTCCCCCTCTTATATCTCTCCTACTGTATGTACCCGGGCACAGGAGCTAACACTCATCTCTCCCCCTCTTATATCTCTCCTACTGTATGTACCCGGGCACAGGAGCTAACACTCATCTCTCCCCCTCTTATATCTCTCCTACTGTATGTACCCGGGCACAGGAGCTAACACTCATCTCTACCCCTCTTATATCTCTCCTACTGTATGTACCCGGGCACAGGAGCTAACACTCATCTCTCCCCCTCTTATATCTCTCCTACTGTATGTACCCGGGCACAGGAGCTAACACTCATCTCTCCCTCTCTTATATCTCTCTCCTACTGTATGTACCCGGGCACAGGAGCTAACACTCATCTCTACCCCTCTTACATCTCTCCTACTGTATGTACCCGGGCACAGGAGCTAACACTCATCTCTCCCCCTCTTATATCTCTCTCCTACTGTATGTACCCGGGCACAGGAGCTAACACTCATCTCTACCCCTCTTACATCTCTCCTACTGTATGTACCCGGGCACAGGAGCTAACACTCATCTCTCCCCCTCTTATATCTCTCTCCTACTGTATGTACCTGGGCACAGGAGCTAACACTCATCTCTCCCCCTCTTATATCTCTCCTACTGTATGTACCCGGGCACAGGAGCTAACACTCATCTCTACCCCTCTTACATCTCTCCTACTGTATGTACCCGGGCACAGGAGCTAACACTCATCTCTACCCCTCTTACATCTCTCCTACTGTATGTACCCGGGCACAGGAGCTAACACTCATCTCTCCCCCTCTTATATCTCTCTCCTACTGTATGTACCCGGGCACAGGAGCTAACACTCATCTCTACCCCTCTTACATCTCTCCTACTGTATGTACCCGGGCACAGGAGCTAACACTCATCTCTACCCCTCTTACATCTCTCCTACTGTATGTACCCGGGCACAGGAGCTAACACTCATCTCTCCCCCTCTTATATCTCTCCTATCGTTTGAACTCGGGCACAGGAGCTAACACTCATCTCTCCCCCTCTTATATCTCTCCTACTGTATGTACCCGGGCACAGGAGCTAACACTCATCTCTCCCCCTCTTATATCTCTCCTACTGTATGTACCCGGGCACAGGAGCTAACACTCATCTCTACCTCTCTTATATCTCTCCTACTGTATGTACCCGGGCACAGGAGCTAACACTCATCTCTACCTCTCTTATATCTCTCCTACTGTATGTACCCGGGCACAGGAGCTAACACTCATCTCTCCCCCTCTTATATCTCTCCTACTGTATGTACCCGGGCACAGGAGCTAACACTCATCTCTCCCCCTCTTATATCTCTCCTACTGTATGTACCCGGGCACAGGAGCTAACACTCATCTCTACCCCTCTTACATCTCTCCTACTGTATGTACCCGGGCACAGGAGCTAACACTCATCTCTACCTCTCTTATATCTCTCCTACTGTATGTACCCGGGCACAGGAGCTAACACTCATCTCTCCCCCTCTTATATCTCTCCTACTGTATGTACCCGGGCACAGAAGCTAACACTCATCTCTCCCCCTCTCTTATATCTCTCCTACTGTATGTACCCGGGCACAGGAGCTAACACTCATCTCTCCCCCTCTTATATCTCTCCTACTGTATGTACCCGGGCACAGGAGCTAACACTCATCTCTCCCCCTCTTATATCTCTCCTACTGTATGTACCCGGGCACAGGAGCTAACACTCATCTCTCCCCCTCTTATATCTCTCCTACTGTATGTACCCGGGCACAGGAGCTAACACTCATCTCTACCCCTCTTACATCTCTCCTACTGTATGTACCCGGGCACAGGAGCTAACACTCATCTCTCCCCCTCTTATATCTCTCTCCTACTGTATGTACCCGGGCACAGGAGCTAACACTCATCTCTCCCTCTCTTATATCTCTCCTACTGTATGTACCCGGGCACAGGAGCTAACACTCATCTCTCCCCCTCTTATATCTCTCCTACTGTATGTACCCGGGCACAGGAGCTAACACTCATCTCTCCCCCTCTTATATCTCTCCTACTGTATGTACCCGGGCACAGGAGCTAACACTCATCTCTACCTCTCTTATATCTCTCCTACTGTATGTACCCGGGCACAGGAGCTAACACTCATCTCTCCCCCTCTTATATCTCTCTCCTACTGTATGTACCCGGGCACAGGAGCTAACACTCATCTCTACCTCTCTTATATCTCTCCTACTGTATGTACCCGGGCACAGGAGCTAACACTCATCTCTACCCCTCTTACATCTCTCCTACTGTATGTACCCGGGCACAGGAGCTAACACTCATCTCTCCCCCTCTTATATCTCTCCTACTGTATGTACCCGGGCACA
Source organism: Ascaphus truei (assembly GCF_040206685.1). Classification (NCBI taxonomy): domain Eukaryota; kingdom Metazoa; phylum Chordata; class Amphibia; order Anura; family Ascaphidae; genus Ascaphus; species Ascaphus truei. The sequence goes on from NW_027454352.1 coordinate 19,450, forward strand.
GGAGCTAACACTCATCTCTCCCCCTCTTATATCTATCCTACTGTATGTACCCGGGCACAGGAGCTAACACTCATCTCTCCCCCTCTTATATCTATCCTACTGTATGTACCCGGGCACAGGAGCTAACACTCATCTCTACCTCTCTTATATCTCTCCTACTGTATGTACCCGGGCACAGGAGCTAACACTCATCTCTCCCCCTCTTATATCTCTCCTACTGTATGTACCCGGGCACAGGAGCTAACACTCATCTCTCCCCCTCTTATATCTCTCCTACTGTATGTACCCGGGCACAGGAGCTAACACTCATCTCTCCCCCTCTTATATCTCTCCTACTGTATGTACCCGGGCACAGGAGCTAACACTCATCTCTCCCCCTCTTATATCTCTCCTACTGTATGTACCCGGGCATAGGAGCTAACACTCATCTCTCCCCCTCTTATATCTCTCCTACTGTATGTACCCGGGCACAGGAGCTAACACTCATCTCTCCCCCTCTTATATCTCTCCTACTGTATGTACCCGGGCACAGGAGCTAACACTCATCTCTCCCCCTCTTATATCTCTCCTACTGTATGTACCCGGGCACAGGAGCTAACACTCATCTCTACCCCTCTTACATCTCTCCTACTGTATGTACCCGGGCACAGGAGCTAACACTCATCTCTACCTCTCTTATATCTCTCCTACTGTATGTACCCGGGCACAGGAGCTAACACTCATCTCTCCCCCTCTTATATCTCTCCTACTGTATGTACCCGGGCACAGGAGCTAACACTCATCTCTCCCCCTCTTATATCTCTATCCTACTGTATGTACCCGGGCACAGGAGCTAACACTCATCTCTCCCCCTCTTATATCTCTCCTACTGTATGTACCCGGGCACAGGAGCTAACACTTTCTTTTTCCTGCAGCTCGCTTTCCGGTGTTAGGAGAAGAATTCATGGAAGAGTTTAAAGATAAATCTTCATGTGAAGGTTTCAAAGATATTCTGCAGCTACCTCAACAGCTAGGTAATGAGGGGGAGGCTGGCACTGCCGCTGCCTGCGCTGTACCTGTGCTGTGTATACATGGTGTAGTAGTGTGTGTGAGGGGGAGGCTGGCACTGCTGCTGCCCGCGCTGTACCTGTGCTGTGTATACATGGTGTAGTAGTGTGTGTGAGGGGGAGGCTGGCACTGCCGCTGCCTGCGCTGTACCTGTGCTGTGTATACATGGTGTAGTAGTGTGTGTGAGGGGGAGGCTGGCACTGCCGCTGCCCGCGCTGTACCTGTGCTGTGTGTGTGTGAGGGGGAGGCTGGCACTGCCGCTGCCTGCGCTGTACCTGTGCTGTGTATACATGGTGTAGTAGTGTGTGTGAGGGGGAGGCTGGCACTGCCTCTGCCCGCGCTGTACCTGTGCTGTGTATACATGGTGTAGTAGTGTGAGTGAGGGGGAGGCTGGCACTGCCTCTGCCCGCGCTGTACCTGTGCTGTGTATACATGGTGTAGTAGTGTGAGTGAGGGGGAGGCTGGCACTGCCTCTGCCCGCGCTGTACCTGTGCTGTGTATACATGGTGTAGTAGTGTGAGTGAGGGGGAGGCTGGCACTGCCTCTGCCCGCGCTGTACCTGTGCTGTGTATACATGGTGTAGTAGTGTGAGTGAGGGGGAGGCTGGCACTGCCTCTGCCCGCGCTGTACCTGTGCTGTGTATACATGGTGTAGTAGTGTGAGTGAGGGGGAGGCTGGCACTGCCTCTGCCCGCGCTGTACCTGTGCTGTGTATACATGGTGTAGTAGTGTGAGTGAGGGGGAGGCTGGCACTGCTGCTGCCCGCGCTGTACCTGTGCTGTGTATACATGGTGTAGAAGTGTGTGTGAGGGGGAGGCTGGCACTGCCTCTGCCCGCGCTGTACCTGTGCTGTGTATACATGGTGTAGTAGTGTGAGTGAGGGGGAGGCTGGCACTGCTGCTGACCGCGCTGTAACTGTGCTGTGTATACATGGTGTAGTAGTGTGTGTGAGGGGGAGGCTGGCACTGCTGCTGCCCGCTCTGTACCTGTGCTGTGTATACATGGTGTAGTAGTGTGTGTGAGGGGGAGGCTGGCACTGCCTCTGCCCGCGCTGTACCTGTGCTGTGTATACATGGTGTAGTAGTGTGAGTGAGGGGGAGGCTGGCACTGCTGCTGCCCGCGCTGTAACTGTGCTGTGTATACATGGTGTATTAGTGTGTGTGAGGGGGAGGCTGGCACTGCTGCTGACCGCGCTGTAACTGTGCTGTGTATACATGGTGTAGTAGTGTGTGTGAGGGGGAGGCTGGCACTGCCCGCGCTGTACCTGTGCTGTGTATACATGGTGTAGAAGTGTGTGTGAGGGGGAGGCTGGCACTGCCGCTGTACCTGGGCTGTGTGTGTGTGCGAGGGGGAGGCTGGCACTGCCGCTGTACCTGTGCTGTGTGTGTGCGAGGGGGAGGCTGGCACTGCCGCTGTACCTGGGCTGTGTGTGTGTGCGAGGGGGAGTCTGGCACTGCCGCTGTACCTGTGCTGTGTGTGTGTGAGGGGGAGGCTGGCACTGCCGCTGTACCTGGGCTGTGTGTGTGTGCGAGGGGGAGGCTGGCACTGCCGCTGTACCTGTGCTGTGTGTGTGTGAGGGGAGGCTGGCACTGCTGCTGCCCGCGCTGTACCTGTGCTGTGTATACATGGTGTAGTAATGTGTGTGAGGGGGGGCTGGCACTGCCTGTGCTGTGTATACATGGTGTAGTAGTGTGTGTGAGGAGGGGCTGGCACTGCCGCTGCCCGCGCTGTACCTGTGCTGTGCATACATGGTGTAGTAGTGTGTGTGAGGGGGAGGCTGGCACTGCCGCTGCCAGCGCTGTACCTGTGCTGTGTATACATGGTGTAGTAGTGTGTGTGAGGGGGAGGCTGGCACTGCCGCTGCCCGCGCTGTACCTGTGCTGTGTATACATGGTGTAGTAGTGTGTGTTAGGGGGAGACTGGCACTGCCGCTGCCCGCGCTGTACCTGTGCTGTGTATACATGGTGTAGGAGTGTGTGTGAGGGGGAGGCTGGCACTGCCGCTGCCCGCGCTGTACCTGTGCTGTGCATACATGGTGTAGTAGTGTGTGTGAGGGGGAGGCTGGCACTGCCCGCGCTGTACCTGTGCTGTGTATACATGGTGTAGTAGTGTGAGAGGGGAATCTTTTTAAATACAAAATACAAATATTTACAAATACACACAATACTTACAGAACAACATCCAGAAAATGACATAAACAAAACATTTATCTTACAGAGATTCCCTTTTCAAAGATATCTAAACGCCTCTCTCCAACCTCTCAGATTCCCCCTGCTATATACACTTTACTGATAGATAAATAACACAAAGTAATCAGGCAAGTTTCCTGCAAAAAGAAAATCTAATTCTTAATGTCCTTTAGACTAGAAAAGACTTGAGTCTGTATCTTTTTCCCCTTAATACTATTCACATTAATTAGTTGCCACCTTCAGCGGAGAGGGGCACTTTGGCATATTTAGTGAATCACCACCACCCTTTTTTTTTCTTTTTAGCACCATTTTTCTTTTTGACCATTTTCTTTTTCCCGGGGCTACTCTCTGATGGCAGATTTCTCTTATTCGATGGTCCGGCCATCTCAATGTCCTGAATAGATCCAGACCGCTGCGAGGTCTGACTGTCCGACATATCGGGGTCTGCGTCATCCATCTTTTCACCCCAACTCTTTTCCTCCAATACCTCATATGTATTGTGCAGCGAGATCTCTTCTTGGACAGTTTCTGTAGTTTTCTTTCCTGCTGAGCTGGTTTGGGCAGTCTTGTTTTTACTTGTTATTGTTTCCCATTCATTATCGCCATCTTTGCGGGGTTCGCCGCCATCTTTGCCGGGTTCGTCGCCATCTTTGCAGGGTTCGCCGCCATCTTTGCCGGGTTCGTCGCCATCCTTGCAGGGTTCTCCGCCATCTTTGCGGGGTTCGCCGCCATCTTTGCGGGGTTCGCCGCCATCTTTGCGGGACTCGCCGCCATCTTTGCTCAGATCGCTCCTGTGTTCTCCGTCTGACCCCCTTTGGGCTGGAAGTGTATATGTCAGACCCAGAGACTTTAAAACCTCTTCCACAGGTGCAAGTTGAAGACTTTCTGATGACTCTGTGGTATTCTCTTTATCACTAGGAGATGCTGTATTCTGTACTCTAGACATTTCATTCTGCCCATAATGGTTGTGTTCGGCTTCTGGGCAATCTTTAAAGGAATGACCACACTTATAGCACAGGTTGCAGACAATGTCCTTGTCACACTCAGAGCTGTGATGACCAATAGAACCACATAAAGTGCACCTGATTTTGTCACATGCTGAGCTTAAGTGCCTGGGGGAATCACATTTAAAACACTTTTTAGGCTGTCCCCAATAAAAACATCGCCCGCGATCCCTTCCAATATATATGGCGTTTGGGAGGTGACATGCCACATTGTGTGTGTACCTGAGCTTAACTTTAAACTTGTAGCCCCCATTCCAGAAACCTTCAGCATCCATACTTTTCACTGGACCGGACTGAATATCGCACTTTGCAGCCAAAAACATATATCTTCTACCGCTGCAGTCTCAATATCAAAGATAATATTCACTTCCACGGTCACAGGGCGAGAAACCTGGATAACTTTAAAGAATTCCCATTCAGGATTATCCTTCACTTCTCTGTAACGAAACCAGAATTTTTCTAGCCCTTCTGGTGTCTTAAAGCTGACTTCGTAGTTTCTGCTATTAGGAGCATGTAACAAAGCGTAAACCTCACTGGGTTGGAAGCCAAGAGAAACTTTGATAAAGTCTTTTCCTATAACAAATCTGTCCGGTATAGGAGCCATATCCCCCCCAATAATGCAGTCTGACTACGTTCCTGCGCTTTCTGGCATCATCAAATGACAAATAAGATGTACCTGGGCGTCTTGTACTCCATGCTGACTGCTGTGGGGGAGCTGGCTCAGCCGCTCCTGTTGGTTTTGCTGCCGTTCCTGCTTCAGCTAAGGACTTTGCTTTTGCCGCTCCTGTTTCTGCTAAGGGCTTTGATGCTGCTGCAGGCTGTATGGATTTCTCTCCCACTTTAGGAATCTCCATTTCTTGCGCCTCAAAAGCCGCTACTGCTTCAGCGTTCTCCACTGCTTCAGCCATTTCTATTTCAGACACTTCTTCCTGTGCCTGGGCTGTTTGCTGCTCTGTCTCAGGTGTATTGCCAGCATCATTCAGGCTCTCAGCCTGGGCTGTTTGCTGCGTGTCTGCCTTGGGTGTGGCTGCTAATTCCTGCACCTGTCTGTAACCCTCAGCTGCTTGTAGTCTCTCTGTATCAGGTACAGTTGCATGCAGTTTCTCTATCTCCGGTGCAGCTGTATGCGGGGTCACTGCGTCAGGTACAGTTGTTTGCGGGGTCACTGCGTCAGGTACAGTTGTTTGCGGGGTCACTGCGTCAGGTACAGTTGTTTGCGGGGTCACTGCGTCAGGTACAGTTGTTTGCGGGGTCACTGCGTCAGGTGCAGCTGCTTGCGGGGTCTCTGTCTCAGGTGTAGCTGTAGTTGCCTGTGCATTAGTGTGTATGTCCTTGCCAATTTGTGGGATAACAATTTCTGTGACCCCAAGTCTCCTTTTCTCATGTCTGCCTGCCTTTTACTCCTGGCTTCATTAGACCTTGAGCTGGTTTTAGCCGCAGTTCTCTTACCCGTCTGGTTCTGAGCCGGACTTTCAGTATTCTCCATCTCAGATTCTTTCTGCCCAACATTTTCATTCATCTCTTTTTCTATATTTTCTGACTCTTTCTTTTGCAAACATTTCTGCACTTTAGCTTCCAGGGAAACTTTCTTATCCGCATTCAGATTAGCTTGAGACCTGGTTCCAACTCCTCTCCCTCCTCCAGGGTCTGCCGCCATCTTGGCTCACAGCTCCTCCCCTTCCTGTGTGAGGGGGAGGCTGGCACTGCCGCTGCCCGCGCTGTACCTGTGCTGTGTATACATGGTGTAGTAGTGTGTGTGAGGGGGAGCCTGGCACTGCCCGCGCTGTACCTGTGCTGTGTATACATGGTGTAGTAGTGTGTGTGAGGGGGAGGCTGGCACTGCTGCTGTACCTGTGCTGTGTGTGTGCGAGGGGGAGGCTGGCACTGCCGCTGTACCTGTGCTGTGTGTGTGCGAGGGGGAGGCTGGCACTGCCGCTGTACCTGTGCTGTGTGTGTGCGAGGGGGAGGCTGGCACTGCCCGCGCTGTACCTGTGCTGTGTGTGTGTGAGGGGGAGGCTGGCACTGCTGCTGCCCGCGCTGTACCTGTGCTGTGTGTGTGTGAGGGGGAGGCTGGCACTGCTGCTGCCCGCGCTGTACCTGTGCTGTGTATACATGGTGTAGTAGTGTGTGTGAGGGGGAGGCTGGCACTGCTGCTGCCCGCGCTGTACCTGTGCTGTGTATACATGGTGTAGTAGTGTGTGTTAGGGGGAGGCTGGCACTGCCGCTGCCTGCGCTGTACCTGTGCTGTGTATACATGGTGTAGTAGTGTGTGTGAGGGGGAGGCTGGCACTGCCGCTGCCCGCGCTGTACCTGTGCTGTGTATACATGGTGTAGTAGTGTGTGAGGGGGAGACTGGCACTGCCGCTGTACCTGTGCTGTGTATACATGGTGTAGTAGTGTGTGTGAGGGGGCGGCTGGCACTGCCGCTGCCCGCGCTGTACCTGTGCTCTGTATACATGGTGTAGTAGTGTGTGTGAGGGGGAGGCTGGCACTGCCGCTGCCCGCGCTGTACCTGTGCTGTGTATACATGGTGTAGTAGTGTGTGTGAGGGGGAGGCTGGCACTGCCCGCGCTGTACCTGTGCTGTGTATACATGGTGTAGTAGTGTGTGAGGGGGAGGCTGGCACTGCCGCTGCCCGCGCTGTACCTGTGCTGTGTATACATGGTGTAGTAGTGTGTGTGAGGGGGAGGCTGGCACTGCCGCTGCCCGCGCTGTACCTGTGCTGTGTATACATGGTGTAGTAGTGTGTGAGGGGGAGACTGGCACTGCCGCTGTACCTGTGCTGTGTATACATGGTGTAGTAGTGTGTGTGAGGGGGAGGCTGGCACTGCCGCTGCCTGCGCTGTACCTGTGCTGTGTATACATGGTGTAGTAGTGTGTGTGAGGGGGAGGCTGGCACTGCCGCTGCCCGCGCTGTACATGTGCTGTGTATACATGGTGTAGTAGTGTGTGAGGGAGGCTGGCACTGCCGCTGCCCGCGCTGTACCTGTGCTGTGTATACATGGTGTAGTAGTGAGTGTGAGGGGGAGGCTGGCACTGCCGCTGCCCGCGCTGTACCTGTGCTGTGTATACATGGAGTAGTAGTAGTGTGTGAGGGGGAGGCTGGCACTGCCCGCACTGTACCTGTGCTGTGTATACATGGTGTAGTAGTGTGAGTGAGGGGGAAGCTGGCACTGCCGCTGCCCGCGCTGTACCTGTGCTGTGTATACATGGTGTAGTAGTGTGTGTGAGGGGGAGGCTGGCACTGCCGCGCTGTACCTGTGCTGTGTATACATGGTGTAGTAGTCTGTGTGTGTGTGTGAGGGGGAGGCTGGCACTGCCACTGCCCGCTGTACCAGTGATGTGTATACATGGTGTAGTAGTGTGTGAGGGGGAGGCTGGCACTGCCACTGCCCGCGCTGTACCTGTGCTGTGTATACATGGTGTAGTAGTGTGTGAGGGGGAGGCTGGCACTGCCACTGCCCGCGCTGTACCTGTGCTGTGTATACATGGTGTAGTAGTGAGTGAGGGGGAGGCTGGCACTGCCGCTGTAACTTAATCTCTGTTTGCTTTCAGAATACTGTCTGCAGCAAACGGCGGTGCTTAACAAATGAGGTAATCGCACCTCTGATGTCATCATCCAACAGAAAGGGGCGGAGTCACAGTACTAAATAATCATGAATAAATTGAATTTCAATGTACGCTGCCTCTCTCTATATGTAACGTATGCCGTACTGCCCTAGGGGTGCCAGCCTGTGTACCCTCACCAGGAGGGACAGAGACATCTGTGCTGATTATTCCAATAACTATTAGATATATACAGTATATATATATTTATATCTATATATCTATATATATATAGATATATATGTATATATATATATATATATATAGTGACAGAAAACAGGGAATTGTAATAAACGCCCAACCCTAGTCAGGGTGATCCTGTGTTTAGTTATTGCTCAGATGAGCAGGGTTTCTGTTTTGTATTTGTTTTCACCGTGTTGCAGTCGCAGTGCCTGAGACTGCATAAACCAGGCCGAAGCCTGCCAAAAGTAACATTGCATTACGTCTCACCGATTTACTCGCCCTAAAAGACCATGTTCTAGCGGACGGGGGACCAGCCCCTGAGGAAGCCGTGTTTGTCACATATGGTGGAGAATGCGGGCAGAATACTGAAAGGAAATGCCGCTGATGTCGCAGTAGTATTATTATACCGTTGAGGTAAAATAAACAAAATAAATAACTGCCTAGAAATTTTGGGCATGAAAGAAAAGCAATATTACCCCTCCTCTACGGGGATTTTTAAACATTGTTTTTTTAATAGATTAATTCACATTGTCACGTATATGGATGTAATAAAATTTTATTATTTTTGTTTTTATTAAGGCCCTGATATCACCACGGGAGCTACTGTAATTTCTAAATATTTACCTTAACAGCCCTATACAATTATAGAGTGCATGTATTTGGGGGGTTTATTCTGGAACGCCAGCAGACAAAACAAGATACAATACCAACTGGGGGCCTGGGGAGTAGACTCTAGCCTCGTTAGGTGCAGGGGTCTGCTTCAAGAAGGCTTGCCCTTTCCGCTTCTTGTCCAGGATATCAGAGGGCTGATCACACAGCAGAGCCTCTGTCACATCTCCAGCTGGTCACTGTCAAGATCCAAACTGCTTCCTAGTGTCTCTCAGATAGTCTCTCTGAGAGTCTCCACACTCCTTCCCAGAGTGTCTCTCTCCCTCTGTGGGATAACTAACTCCTGCTCTGACCAGCAGTGTTCCCTATATACCCCTTGGTGGCTATCCTTTAACATGGGAGGGGGGCTTCTGGCCAATCAGAGCACGGATTAGGTTGCTGCCACAAAAGCCAGAGCAGGGGCGTGCTAAGGCACTCAAGACCTCCCACTGTGTAGGAGCCGGAGAGTCTGAAAAGAACCGACAGCCCAGACCTGATTGTCCACTCTTTCACACTCACCAAATGTCTGTAACACCTCTATGCTCTCAGCCTTTGTCTCCATACACATTTCTCTGCAGGAACCTTGATAAAGTACCCCTGTACGAAACGCGTAGGTGCGTTCTATTTGTCCTATTTTTGTTCCCTGTATGTGTTAGCTGGCATCAATACAGATTTGAATTTTATACTACTGTGGAGTGGCCTGGTTTGTTTTTCCTGCTTGACATTGCAGGGCGTCTGGAGCTGTGCTCTATCTGCACCCACTGCCTTCCTGTATCTACCAACGGATGGACTGCACGCTATAGATCCTGAGAGTGCCCCCTGGACGGAGCAGGTAAAGTGCCATAGTGCCTTATTTAAATCCTGCTGCTTATGGACATTGTTCCTTTATCAATATACTGTTTGGGTGATTATTGTGTACGTCCCTGTGGCTGTCTCAACTGACTCCACCTGTCACTTCCCCTACAGTAATCATGCAGTTTCATTGCATTTAATTGAGGGGCACTCCGTTATCACCGGACCACCATATTATGGCTTTATTATGATATATGTCTCATGAGGATACTTGCTCAATTTTGAGCACCACACACACCATGCTTCTCTGCAGGAACCTCAGCTGATTAAATCACAGAGTCCCCTCCATAGAAATGTACCATGCAAATCACATTACAAGTCTGCTATCTAATCCAATTTACACTTTGCAGGGCTGACTCCCAAATCACATCACAAGACAATGTTGATTCACTAAAGAACTGAGGAAAGGATTGTCACGGGAGAATAAAGTGCTTGGGAATACATTCTCACATACATAGTGCATTACACATTCCCTGTACTCCCCCAGATATTAAATACATTTGGCCAAAATAAGCCTTACATAGGTGGCCAAGTTACATGAATGTAGGGGTAGCTAGCTGGTCTTCATTTCACTTTTGTGATGCCAGCCACCCCTACCGTCACACTGTGTTGTTGCATTTCCACCAATCAGGGGCTGGGTCATATTGCAAACCCCTGGGGGGAGGCGACCCCTAGCTAGATCAGATAAGACCAGCTCAGCTTTAGCTGTGAGTTCAGAGTTCTTCAGCAGAGGCAGCTGCAAAGAAGCTTTAATTAACTGGGAAAAGCTGCAGAGGACACTGCAGGAAGCAAGAACAGGGGAAATCTCTTTAGGGAGGTCCCTGCCCCCAGGTTTATATGGTAACCCCAGTTTCCCAGTTGTAAGTGTGTGTGTGTGTGTGGATTTACTGTAAATAGTTGTGGATATTTCTTTTTCCAATAAATTAATTTTATATTCTGCCTGGCGAACTGATCCCTGGTGTGTGAGTCCCGGTCTCCCGTGACAGTTCCGTGCTCCGATCCCATATTGGGTTCAATTTCACCAGTCACAACAGGGGTTTGTTTTGAGTCAATCCCAGCAGCACATAAAGGGAGGGAGCAGAGAGAGAGGGGGAGCGGAGAGAGGGGGGGGGGGGGGGGGAGAGGAGATAGAGGGGGAGCGGATATTTATAAACATATAAAACAAGAAATCCCGGGCAACGCCGGATATATAAGCCAGTTATATATAAATCGCGGCGTCAACCACTTCAGCTGATATTATGAAACCAGGAAAAATATCAATGTCAGGTAATGAGTGTCTATACACATTGCCGAATGCAACCTCTCAAATATATTTAACCCATTGTGTTGCGTGACCACACAACTTCCAAATAAGGGGGCCTTCCACTGCCATGCACGTTACCTGGATCTTTGCCCACTACTGATTGGTATCCCTAATACCCACGGGCTTCGATGGGCCACGTGCGTGACTGCGTGGGCGTCTCCGCTGATGGCGCTCATCTCACTAGGGATCTTCTATGGCGTCCGAAACGCGTTGACGCGGGATTCTTCCAATCACAGCCGGCCGCTGCCTGGGACCCCGACCCTCTCCTTACCTGTCACATCATCGGTGAGTGGCGCCTCCTCCCGGCAGCGTTGTGTTACCTCCGGTCACAGCTGCTTGTGGGGTGGGTTCCCCCCGGGCAGAACAATTGACGCCCGTCGCCATGAAGACCCGTGGACGCGAGGCCTGATAAGTGAATCTACAGAGACCTCGCGCTGAATAGCACGGGGCCTCTGTAACCGCCGCACGCCCCCCCTAAAATCGGTCGCGCCCCCCCAGTTTGCGTACCCCTGGTGCAGTTTATGGCCCATGGTGATTGGCTAAGTGAGGTATTTAATGTGAGGCCATGACTCTCGGGCCCCTGATGAAGCACACTCCGTGCGAAATGCGTTGACGCCATGTTAAGGGAAGCTAGGTTGGCTTTGGGATAACGCTCCCCGTGGATCTCTCCGTGGATCTGCAGGGCGCCAGACATCTGTCTCACGTCTCCTATCATCTTTACCTTTGTTGTAAGTTTATGGTATAAATTTTGTTTTTCCTTTTCAACTGTGAATACAATTTAGATTGTTTACTGATTATCTTCTGTACATCCCCCTGTGCCAGCCCTAGAGGTGCCAGGCTCTGTATATCCCCCTGTGTCAGTCCTAGAGGTGCCAGGGTCTGTATATCGCCCTGTGCCTGTCCAAGAGGTGCCAGGCTCTGTATCTTCCCCTGTGCCAGCCCAAGAGGTGCCAGGCTCTGTATCTCCCTGTGCCAGCCCTAGAGGTGCCAGGCTCTGTATCTCCCCCTGTGCCAGCCCTAGAGGTGCCAGGCTCTGTATCTCCCCCTGTGCCAGACCTAGAGGTGCCAGGCTCTGTATATCCCCCTGTGCCAGCCCTAGAGGTGCCAGGCTCTATATGCCCCTGTGCCAGCCCTAGAGGTGCCAGGCTCTGTATATCCCCCTGTGCCAGCCCTAGAGGTGCCAGGCTCTGTATCTCCCCCTGTGCCAGCCCTAGAGGTGCCAGGCTCTATATCCCCCTGTGCCAGCCCTAGAGGTGCCAGGCTCTGTATCTCCCTGTGCCAGTCCTAGAGGTGCCAGGCTCTGTATCTCCCCCTGTGTCAGCCCTAGAGGTGCCAGGCTCTGTATATCCCCCTGTGCCAGCCCTAGAGGTGCCAGGCTCTGTATCTCCCCTATCCCCCTGTGCCAGTCCTAGAGGTGCCAGGCCCTGGCTTTAAATGAGATATTACAGCACTAAATTGCAAAACTCAGACTTTACTTTGTAATAATACACATAGTGGTATCAAAACGTTAAACACACACGTGGTATACACAATGTGTATATACATGTGTCATGGATTTGAAGCAAAACGTGGAACTGTGTGCTCATCTGCATGTCATTTCCCAGAATCCCTTGCTGCAGTGGGAGCACTGTGTGCTGGGTGATAATGGTGAAAGGCAGGGCTGCATGTCATTTCCCAGAATCCCTTGCTGCAGTGGAAGCACTGTATGCTGGGGGATAATGGGTGAAAGGCAGGGCTGCATGTCATTTCCCAGAATCCCTTGCTGCAGTGGAAGCACTGTATGCTGGGGGATAATGGTGAAAGGCAGGGCTGCATGTCATTTCCCAGAATCCCTTGCTGCAGTGGAAGCACTGTATGCTGGGGGATAATGGGTGAAAGGCAGGGCTGCATGTCATTTCCCAGAATCCCTTGCTGCAGTGGAAGCACTGTATGCTGGGGGATATTGGTGAAAGGCAGGGCTGCATGTCATTTCCCAGAATCCCTTGCTGCAGTGGAAGCACTGTATGCTGGGGGATAATGGTGAAAGGCAGGGCTGCATGTCATTTCCCAGAATCCCTTGCTGCAGTGGGAGCGCTGTATGCTGGGGGATAATGGTGAAAGGCAGGGGTGCAGACCTGTCTAAGACATGTGAATGAGCACATAGTAATATTTCCATTTTTGGTTAGTTTTTTCAGTGTATAAATGGCCAGTACAATGCATTCTGGTCCCTGTAGTCCTCATCTTTGTGTCTGGCTCTGGATTTGCAATGCATTCTGGTACAGGGTGTGTTACATCACCAATATGAACCTTAATTCACAGTAAAAACGAAATGTACAAATACTTACAAAATAATTATATAAATAATTGTGCCCTGACGTGCCCCTTCCTATAACCCCTGTTATAAGAACACCCCACTTATAAGAACATCTCCTCAAAGCCTGACGTGCCCCTTCCTATGAGGGGATCCCCTATTATAAGAACACACCCCTTATAAGAACATCTCACAGCCCTGACGTGCCCCTTCCTATGGGGGGAACCCCTGTTATAAGAACACACCCCTTACAGACCATCTCTTCACATCCCCGAAGTGCCCCTTCCAATGGGAATATCCCCTCTTTATAAGACCATTGCACCCCCATTTGTATTTGGGCAATCCACGTTTCCTAGTGTCTCTTTGACGGAGCGACGCTCTGCTCCCGTCCCTCTCAACAGTCAACAAGAGCGCGACGCTCTGCGTCTCTCTGCCCTCTCTCGCTCTCCAGTCAACGGGGGTTAGGTGACACTCGGCAGACAGCCTGTCCACCGGGAATGGTTGGTTCAACTCATGCCGTCTCCTCTTCTTCCTCTCCCTCGCTCTCCCACCCGTCCTCAGACCCTTCCTCTTCATCCGCGCTCCCTCCCGCCCACCTCTCCTCCTCTTGCCCTCGCTCTCCTCCCTCCTCCTCCTCCTCCTGCTCTTCCTCTTCTTTATCCGATTCTTCTCTCCCCCTCTCTTCCTCTCTCTCCGCCTTCAGGCTGATGGCCAAGACCAAGGTCTGCAGGATGCCGTAGAGAGCCACCAACTGGAGGAGGTACTCTTGGGCCAGCCACAGCAGGAGGTACACGCCGTACGTCGTGGCCACGAAGACCGCCAGCCCGTGGATCCAGAGCTTGACGGCCCCCTGCAGTCCAAAAACGTCCAGGGCCACCCTAAAAATAGGGGAGCAGAGCCAGAGACACAACAGGGTGCAGACATCGAAGATGTGGCGGACGAGGTTGAAGCAGATCTGGAAGTGTTGAGCGTCGATGTTGGACGGAGCGGAGGACGTGGTGGGACTCTCTCCCTTCCAGGAGAGCAGGGAGCGGAGAGGAGGGAGAGGGGGCAAAGGGGGCAGGGGGATGGTGGGGAAGGTCCAGGGCGAGCGTTTCTCTGGAGGGTCGTGAGGGTCGGGGGGAGGAGGAGGTGGTGAGGAGCGGAGAAGCTTCAAGAGGAAGGATGGGGGAGAGGGCCAGGGAATGGAGCGATGGAGGAACATCTGTAAGTGGATGAGAGAGAGGAGAGCATCAGTGAGGGGTGAGAGAGAGAGAGAGGGGGAGGGGGGGAGAGAAGGAAGAAAAAGGTAAAAAGGAGATAGATACACAGACATATATATATATTAGTAATTCTTTCCCTATATACCAATAGGGACCACATAGTATCTACACACACTTTTAGTAATGCAACACCCTCTTACATTTCCACACGTACCCACACCATTGGTATACACTCACACACACACCTTTTTGTAAAGCGCTGTATACATTGTGGGCGCTTTATAAATGTATATATGTATATTTACATATATACACACACATACACACTCTTATATCACTAACATTCAGGGACCTTTTAACACCTCAGGTCCTAAAATCTCACACTGCACAGGGGGGAGGGATAGGCTTCAGTCACAGACACATCCCAGGATGCACTGTTTTCAAGTAAAACCCTTTTCTGCTTCATTCATTGTAACATCGCCGGAAGAAGAGATCAGCGTATCTCGAAAGCTCGCACAAATAAAAGCATTTCGTTAGCCACAGAACGGTATCATCTATTTATTTTTGATTATTAAGCTCGGCTAACACGGTACTGATACCTTTACATACATGCATACATACACAGACAGATACACAGACAGATACACAGACAGGCACGCAGGCAGACAGGCACGCAGGCAGACAGGCACGCAGGCAGACAGACAGACACGCAGGCAGGCAGACAGACAGGCACGCAGGCAGACAGACAGGCACGCAGGCAGACAGGCACGCAGGCAGACAGGCACGCAGGCAGACAGGCACGCAGGCAGACAGGCACGCAGGCAGACAGACAGGCACGCAGGCAGACAGACAGGCACGCAGACAGACAGGCACGCAGGCAGGCAGACAGGCACGCAGGCAGACAGACAGGCACGCAGGCAGACAGACAGGCACGCAGGCAGGCAGACAGGCACGCAGGCAGACAGACAGGCACGCAGGCAGACAGGCACGCAGGCAGACAGACAGGCACGCAGGCAGACAGGCACGCAGGCAGACAGACACGCAGACAGACAGACACGCAGGCAGACAGGCAGACAGACAGGCACGCAGGCAGACAGGCAGGCACGCAGGCAGACAGGCAGACACGCAGGCAGACAGGCACGCAGGCAGACAGGCACGCACGCAGGCAGGCAGACAGGCACGCAGGCAGACAGACAGGCACGCAGGCAGACAGGCAGGCACGCAGGCAGACAGGCACGCAGGCAGACAGGCAGGCACGCAGGCAGACAGGCAGGCACGCAGGCAGACAGGCAGGCATGCAGGCAGACAGGCACGCAGGCAGACAGGCACGCACGCAGGCAGGCAGACAGGCACGCAGGCAGACAGACAGGCACGCAGGCAGACAGGCAGGCAGACAGGCACGCAGGCAGACAGACACGCAGACAGACAGACACGCAGGCAGACAGGCACGCAGACAGACAGACACGCAGGCAGACAGGCACGCAGACAGACACGCAGGCAGACAGGCACGCAGACAGACAGACACGCAGGCAGACAGACAGGCACGCAGGCAGACAGACACGCAGGCAGACAGGCAGGCATGCAGGCAGACAGGCAGGCACGCAGGCAGACAGGCAGACAGGCACGCAGGCACGCAGGCAGACAGGCAGACAGGCAGGCAGACAGGCACGCAGGCAGATAGACAGACACGCAGGCAGACAGGCAGACAGGCAGGCAGACAGACACGCAGACAGACAGGCACGCAGGCAGACAGGCAGGCACGCAGGCAGACAGGCACGCAGGCACGCAGGCAGACAGGCAGACAGGCAGGCAGACAGGCACGCAGGCAGATAGACAGACACGCAGGCAGACAGGCAGACAGGCAGGCAGACAGACACGCAGGCAGACAGACAGGCACGCAGGCAGATAGACAGGCACGCAGGCAGACAGGCACGCAGGCAGACAGGCACGCAGGCAGGCAGACAGGCACGCAAGCAGATAGACAGGCACGCAGGCAGACAGACAGGCACGCAGACAGGCAGGCACGCAGGCAGATAGGCAGGCAGACAGACACGCAGGCAGGCAGACAGGCACGCAGGCAGACAGGCACGCAGGCAGACAGACAGGCACGCAGGCAGATAGACAGGCACGCAGGCAGACAGGCACGCAGGCAGACAGACAGGCACGCAGACAGGCAGGCAGACAGGCAGACACGCAGGCAGGCAGACAGACAGGCACGCAGGCAGACAGACAGGCACGCAGGCAGACAGGCACGCAGGCAGACAGGCACGCAGGCAGATAGACAGGCACGCAGGCAGACAGACAGGCACGCAGGCAGACAGGCACGCAGGCAGACAGACAGGCAGACAGGCACGCAGGCAGACAGGCACGCAGGCAGACAGGCACGCAGGCAGACAGGCACGCAGGCAGACAGGCACGCAGGCAGACAGGCACGCAGGCAGACAGACAGGCACGCAGGCAGATAGACAGGCACGCAGGCAGACAGACAGGCACGCAGGCAGACAGGCACGCAGGCAGACAGACAGGCACGCAGGCAGATAGACAGGCACGCAGGCAGGCAGACAGGCACGCAGGCAGACAGGCACGCAGGCAGACAGACAGGCACGCAGGCAGATAGATAGGCACTCAGGCAGATAGACAGGCACGCAGACAGACAGGCAGACAGGCACGCAGGCAGATAGACAGGCACTCAGGCAGATAGACAGGCACGCAGACAGACAGACAGGCACGCAGGCAGATAGACAGGCACGCAGGCAGATAGACAGGCACGCAGGCAGATAGACAGGCACGCAGACAGACAGACAGACAGGCACGCAGGCAGATAGACAGGCACGCAGTCAGACAGACAGGCACGCAGGCAGATAGACAGGCACTCAGGCAGATAGACAGGCACGCAGACAGACAGGCAGACAGGCACGCAGGCAGATAGACAGGCAGGCAGAGAGACAGGCACGCAGGCAGACAGACACGCAGGCAGAGAGACACGCAGACAGACAGGCAGACAGGCACGCAGGAAGATAGACAGGCACGCAGGCACATAGACAGGCAGGCAGAGAGACAGGCATGCAGGCAGATAGACAGGCAGACAGGTACGCAGGCAGATAGACAGACAGGCATGCAGTCAGATAGACAGGCACGCAGGCAGACAGACAGACAGACACGCAGGCAGATAGACAGGCACGCAGGCAGATAGACAGACACGCAGGTAGACAGACAGACACGCAGGCAGATAGACAGGCACGCAGGCAGATAGACAGACACGCAGGTAGACAGACAGACACGCAGGCAGATAGACAGGCAGACAGGCACGCAGGCAGATAGACAGGCACTCAGGCACGCAGGCAGATAGAGAGGCACGCAGGCAGACAGACACGCAGGCAGACAGACAGGCACTCAGGCACGCAGGCAGATAGAGAGGCACGCAGGCAGACAGACAGACACGCAGGCAGACAGACAGACACGCACGCAGGCAGACAGGCATGCAGGCAGACAGGCACGCAGGCAGACAGGCACGCAGGCAGACAGACACGCAGGCAGACAGACACGCAGGCAGACAGACAGGCACGCAGGCAGACAGACAGGCACGCAGGCAGACAGACAGGCACGCAGGCAGACAGGCACGCAGGCAGACAGACAGGCACGCAGGCAGACAGACAGGCACGCAGGCAGACAGACAGGCACGCAGGCAGACAGACAGACAGACACGCAGGCAGATAGACAGGCACGCAGGCAGACAGGCACGCAGGCAGACAGGCACGCAGGCAGACAGACACGCAGGCAGACAGGCACGCAGGCAGACAGGCACGCAGGCAGACAGGCACGCAGGCAGACAGACACGCAGGCAGACAGACAGACAGACACGCAGGCAGATAGACAGGCACGCAGGCAGACAGACACGCAGGCAGACAGACACGCAGGCAGACACGCAGGCAGACAGACACGCAGGCAGACAGACACGCAGACAGACAGACACGCAGGCAGGCAGACAGGCACGCAGGCAGACAGGCAGACAGACACGCAGGCAGACAGACACGCAGGCAGACAGACACGCAGGCAGACAGACAGACACGCAGGCAGACAGACACCCAGGCAGACAGGCACGCAGGCAGATAGACAGGCACGCACGCAGACAGACAGACAGACACGCAGGCAGATAGACAGGCACGCAGGCAGACAGGCACGCAGGCAGACAGGCACGCAGGCAGATAGACAGGCAGACAGACAGACACACAGGCAGACAGACAGACACACAGGCAGATAGACAGGCACGCAAGCAGACAGGCACGCAGGCAGATAGACAGGCAGACAGACATACAGACACGCAGGCAGACACGCAGACAGACAGACAAGCAGGCAGATAGACAGGCACGCAGGCAGACAGATACGCAGGCAGACACGCTGGCAGACAGGCACGCAGGCAGACAGGCACGCAGGCAGACACGCAGGCAGACACGCAGGCAGACAGACACGCAGGCAGACAGACGCAGGCAGACAGACAGACACGCAGGCAGACAGACACGCAAGCAGACAGACACGCAGGCAGACAGACAGGCACGCAGGCAGACAGGCACGCAGGCAGACAGGCACGCAGGCAGACAGCCAGGCAGGCAGACACGCAGGCAGATAGACAGGCACGCAGGCAGACAGGCACGCAGGCAGATAGACAGACACACAGGCAGATAGACAGGCACGCAGGCAGACAGACAGGCACGCAGGCAGATAGACAGGCACGCAGGCAGACAGGCACGCAGGCAGATAGACAGACACACAGGCAGATAGACAGGCACGCAGGCAGACAGACAGGCACGCAGGCAGATAGACAGGCACGCAGGCAGATAGACAGGCACGCAGGCAGATAGACAGGCAGGCAGGCAGACAGGCACGCAGGCAGATAGACAGGCACGCAGGCAGACAGACAGGCAGGCAGGCAGGCAGACAGGCACGCAGGCAGATAGACAGGCACGCAGGCAGATAGACAGGCACACAGGCAGACAGGCACGCAGGCAGACAGCCAGGCAGGCAGACACGCAGGCAGATAGACAGGCACGCAGGCAGATAGACAGACACACAGGCAGATAGACAGGCACGCAGGCAGACAGACAGGCATGCAGGCAGACACGCAGGCAGGCACGCAGGCAGATAGACAAACACACAGTCAGATAGACAGGCACGCAGACAGACAGGCACGCAGGCAGATAGACAGGCATGCAGGCAGATAGACAGGCACGCAGGCAGATAGACAGGCACACAGGCAGATAGACAGGCACGCAGGCAGAAAGACAGACACACAGGCAGATAGACAGACACGCAGGCAGACAGACACGCAGGCAGACAGGCACGCAGGCAGATAGACAGGCACGCAGGCAGACAGACACGCAGGCAGACAGGCACGCAGGCAGACAGACACGCAGGCAGAGAGACACGCAGACAGACAGGCAGACAGGCACGCAGGCAGATAGACAGGCACGCAGGCAGATAGACAGGCAGGCAGAGAGACAGGCACGCAGGCAGACAGACACGCAGGCAGAGAGACACGCAGACAGACAGGCAGACAGGCACGCAGGAAGATAGACAGGCACGCAGGCACATAGACAGGCAGGCAGAGAGACAGGCATGCAGGCAGATAGACAGGCAGACAGGTACGCAGGCAGATAGACAGACAGGCACGCAGTCAGATAGACAGGCACGCAGGCAGACAGACAGACAGACACGCAGGCAGATAGACAAGCACGCAGGCAGACAGACAGACACGCAGGCAGATAGACAGACACGCAGGCAGATAGACAGGCAGACAGGCACGCAGGCAGATAGAGAGGCTTGCAGTCAGACACGCAGGCAGACAGGCACGCAGGCAGATAGACAGGCACGCAGGCAGACAGACAGACACGCAGGCACGCAGGCAGATAGACAGGCACGCAGGCAGACAGACAGACACGCAGGCAGACAGACAGACAGACACGCAGGCAGATAGACAGGCACGCAGGCAGACAGACAGACACGCAGGCAGACAGGCACGCAGGCAGACAGACACGCAGGCAGACAGACACGCAGGCAGACAGGCACGCAGGCAGACAGGCACGCAGGCAGACAGACACGCAGGCAGACAGACACGCAGGCAGACAGACAGACACGCAGGCAGATAGACAGGCACGCAGGCAGACAGAGACGCAGGCAGACAGACACGCAGGCAGACACGCAGGCAGACAGACACGCAGGCAGACAGACACGCAGACAGACAGACACGCAGGCAGACAGGCACGCAGGCAGACAGACACGCAGGCAGGCAGACAGGCACGCAGACAGGCACGCAGGCAGACAGGCAGACAGACACGCAGGCAGACAGACACGCAGGCAGACAGACACGCAGGCAAACAGACACGCAGGCAGACAGACAGACACGCAGGCAGACAGACACCTAGGCAGATAGACAGGCACGCACGCAGACAGACAGACAGACATGCAGGCAGATAGACAGGCACGCAGGCAGACAGGCACGCAGGCAGACAGGCACGCAGGCAGATAGACACGCAGGCAGACAGGCACGCAGGCAGATAGACAGGCAGACAGACAGACACGCAGGCAGACAGACAAACACACAGGCAGATAGACAGGCACGCAAGCAGACAGGCACGCAGGCAGATAGACAGGCAGACAGACAGACACGCAGGCAGACACGCAGACAGACAGACACGCAGGCAGATAGACAGGCACGCAGGCAGACAGACACGCAGGCAGACACGCTGGCAGACAGGCACGCAGGCAGACAGACACGCAGGCAGACACGCAGGCAGACACGCAGGCAGACAGACAGACACGCAGGCAGACAGACGCAGGCAGACAGACAGACACGCAGGCAGACAGACACGCAAGCAGACAGACAAGCAGGCAGACAGACATGCAGGCAGGCAGACAGACAGACACGCAGGCAGACAGGCACGCAGGCAGACAGACACGCAGGCAAACAGACACGCAGGCGGACAGGCAGGCAGACAGGCATGCAGGCAGACAGACACGCAGGCAGACAGACAGACAGACAGACACGCAGGCAGACAGACACGCAGGCAGACAGACACGCAGGCAGACACGCAGGCAGACAGACACGCAGGCAGACAGACACGCAGGCAGACAGACGCAGGCAGACAGACAGACACGCAGGCAGACAGACAAGCAGGCAGACAGACATGCAGGCAGGCAGACAGACAGACACGCAGGCAGACAGGCACGCAGGCAGACAGACACGCAGGCGGACAGGCAGGCAGACAGACAGACACGCAGGCAGACAGACACGCAGGCAGACAGACACGCAGGCAGACAGACACGCAGGCAGACAGACACGCAGGCAGACAGACACGCAGGCAGGGACGCAGGCAGGGACGCAGGCAGACAGGCAGACACGCAGGCAGACAGACACGCAAGCAGACAGACAAGCAGGCAGACAGACATGCAGGCAGGCAGACAGACAGACACGCAGGCAGACAGGCACGCAGGCAGACAGACACGCAGGCGGACAGGCACGCAGGCAGACAGACACGCAGGCAGACAGACACGCAGGCAGACAGACACGCAGGCAGACAGACACGCAGGCAGACAGACACGCAGGCAGACAGACACGCAGACAGGCACGCAGGCAGACAGGCAGACACGCAGGCAGGCAGACAGGCACGCAGGCAGATAGACAGGCACGCAGGCAGATAGACACGCAGGCAGACAGGCACGCAGGCAGACAGGCACGCAGGCAGACAGACACGCAGGCAGACAGGCACGCAGGCAGACAGACACGCAGGCAGACAGGCACGCAGGCAGACAGACACGCAGGCAGACAGGCACGCAGGCAGACAGGCACGCAGGCAGACAGACACGCAGGCAGACAGGCATGCAGACAGACATGCACGCAGGCAGACAGACACGCAGGCAGACAGGCACGCAGGCAGACAGACACGCACGCAGGCAGACAGACACGCAGACAGACAGACACGCAGGCAGACAGACACGCACGCAGGCAGACAGACACGCAGACAGACAGACACGCAGGCAGACAGGCACGCAGGCAGACAGACACGCACGCAGGCAGACAGACACGCACGCAGGCAGACAGACACGCACGCAGGCAGACAGACACGCAGGCAGACAGGCACGCAGGCAGACAGACACGCACGCAGGCAGACAGACACGCAGACAGACAGACACGCAGGCAGACAGGCACGCAGGAGACAGGCACGCAGGCTGGCAGGCACGCAGGAGACAGGCAGACAGACACGCAGGCAGACAGGCACGCAGGGAGACACGCAGGGAGATACGCAGGCAGACAGACAAACAGACACACACAGGCAGACAGAGGTGTAGGCAGACAAACAGACACGCAGACATACATACAGGCAGACAGACACACAGGCAGACAGACATGTAAGCAGACAGACAGACATGCCGGCAGACAACCGGGCAGAGAGATACACAGGCAGACACAAACGCAGGCAGAGACAGACATGCTGGCAGACAGATACACAGACAGAGACAGACACAGACAGACACACGTAGACAGGCAGGCAGACAGACATGCAGACAGACACGCAGGCAGACAGGCAGACACGCAGGCAGACAGACACTGTCAGACAGACAGACACGCAGGCAGACACACAGTCAGACAGACAGACACGCAGGCAGACAGACACTGTCAGACAGACAGACACGCAGGCAGACAGACATGCAGACAGACAGACACGCAGGCAGACAGACATGCAGACAGACAGACACGCAGGCAGACAGACACTGTCAGACAGACAGACACGCAGGCAGACAGACATGCAGACAGACAGACACGCAGGCAGACAGGCACGCAGGCAGACAGGCAGACAAACACGCAGGCAGACAGACAGACACGCAGGCAGACTGACACGCAGGCAGACTGACACTCAGGCAGACAGGCACGCAGGCAGACAGGCACGCAGGCAGACAGGCACGCAGGCAGACAGGCAGACAGACACGCAGGCAGACAGGCACGCAGGAGACAGGCAGACAGACACGCAGGCAGACAGGAGACAGGCAGACAGACACGCAGGCAGACAGGCACGCAGGCAGACAGACACGCAGGCAGACAGGAGACAGGCAGACAGACACGCAGGCAGACAGGAGACAGGCAGACAGACACGCAGGCAGACAGACACGCAGGCAGACAGACACGCAGGCAGACAGACACGCAGGCAGACAGACACGCAGGCAGACAGGCACGCAGGCAGATAGACACGCAGGCAGACAGACACGCAGGCAGACAGACACGCAGGCAGACAAACAGACACACACAGGCAGACAGAGGTGCAGGAAGACAAACAGACACGCAGTACACACAGGCAGACAGACACGCAGGCAGACATGTAAGCAGACAGACACGCAGACAGACAGACATGCCGGCAGACAACCTGGCAAGACAGATACACAGGCAGACACAAACGCAGGCAGAGACAGACATGCTGGCAGACAGATACACAGACAGAGACAGACACAGACAGACACACGAAGACAGGCAGGCAGACAGACATGTCTCTCTCTCCCTCCCTCTCCCTGTCTCACCTCTCTCTCTCCCTCCCTCTCCCTGTCTCACCTCTCTCTCTCCCTCCCTCTCCCTGTCTCACCTCTCTCTCTCCCTCCCTCTCCGTCTCACCTTCTCTCTCTCTCCCCCTCCCCCTCTCCCTCTCTCACCTTCTCTCTCTCTCTCCCTCCCCCTCTCCCTGTCTCACCTTCTCTCTCTCTCTCCCTCCCCCTCTCCCTGTCTCACCTTCTCTCTCTCTCTCCCTCCCCCTCTCCCCGTCTCACCTTCTCTCTCTCCCTCCCTCTCCCCGTCTCACCTTCTTTCTCTCCCTCCCTCTCCCTGTCTCACCTTCTCTCTCTCCCTCCCTCTCCCTCCCTCTCCCTGTCTCACCTTCTCTCTCTCCCTCACTCTCCCTGTCTCACCTTCTCTCTCTCCCCCTCCCTGTCTCACCTCTCTCTCTCCTTCCCTCTCCCTGTCTCACCATCGCTCTCTCCCTCCCTCTCCCTGTCTCACCTTCTCTCTCTCCCTCCCTCTCCCTGTCTCACCTTCTCTCCCTCCCTCCCCCTCTCCCTGTCTCACCTTCTCTCTCTCTCTCCCTCTCCCTGTCTCACCATCGCTCTCTCCCTCCCTCTCCCTGGCTCACCTTCTCTCTCCCTCCCTCTCACCTTCTCTCTCTCCCTCCCTCTCTCACCTTCGCTCTCTCCCTCTCCCTGGCTCACCTTCTCTCTCTCCCTCCCTCTCCCTGTCTCACCTTCTCTCTCTCCCTCCCTCTCCCTGTCTCACCTTCTCACTCCCTCCCTCTCCCTGTCTCACCTTCTCTGTCTCCCCCTCTCACCATCTCTCTCTCCCTCCCCCTCTCCCCGTCTCACCTTCTCTCTCCCTCCCCCTGTCTCACCTTCTCTCTCCCTCCCCCTCTCACCTTCTCTCTCTCCCTCCCCCTCTTCCCTTCTCTCTCTCTCCCTAACCTTCTCTCTCTCCCCCTCCATCTCCCCTTTCTCTCTCCCTCCCCCTCTTCCTGTCTCACCTCTCTCTCTCCCCCCCTCTCCCTGTCTCACCTTCTCTCTCTCCCTCCCCCTCTCCCTGTCTCACCTCTCTCTCTCCCCCTCCCCGTCTCACCTCTCTCTCCCTCCCCCTCTCTGTCTCACCTCTCTCTCTCCCTCCCCGTCTCACCTCTCTCTCCCTCCCCGTCTCACCTCTCTCTCTCCCTCCCCCCCGTCTCACCTTCTTTCTCTCTCCCTCGTTCGCTCGCTTCCAGTGTCTCTCCGCACCCCTTCTTCTGGCTTGTTTGCCCCTTGCCGGCGGTGGTGATGATGATGGTGGTGGCGGAGATGATGGCGACGGCGGTGGTGATGATGATGATGATGATGGTGGTGGTGGCGGAGATGATGGCGGCGGTGGTGATGATGATGATGGAGATGTCGGCGATGTTGATGATGGTGGTGGGGTCTTCTCCAACTTCTCTTCAGCCCCTCTTCTCCTCTCCCTCGTTCACCGTTTCTCTCCGCCCGCCCTCTTCTGGCTTGTTTGCCCCTTGCCGGCGGTGGTGGCGGTGATGGTGGTGGGGTCTTCTCCAACTTCTCTTCAGCCCCTCTCCCTTGTTCACCTGTCTCCGCGGTCTCTCCCCCCCGCCACCCTCCTGTCTTGGTCGCCCCTTGCCGGCGGCGGTGACGGTGGTGGGGACGGTGGCAGTAGAGCTTCTCTTCAGCCTCTGCCTCTCTCCCAGTTTCAACCACACTTTCAGAACATGTCTAGGCTTCTCCGTCCCACCTCTCCTCCTTCACCGCCCACCCCCCCCAAACTTTCTCCTCTCCTCCCTGCGTTGGGAATCACTTCCTGCCGCTCTCTCCTCCTCCTTCTCCTTGGTCCCCTTTTACCTTCACCCCTTTCTCAGACTTTTCTCTCCCCCCTCCTTCTCCGCTCTGTAACGTCTCTCCTCCTCCGAGACGGTTTCCTTCCGTTAATCCGCCTCACCTCCAGTGAGCTTCTCTCCTTCGTCTCTCCTTCCTTCTTTTCGGCCTGTACGTCCCCCTCCCCTCTCCTAGGCCCGGCTCCTCTCCCTCCTCCCTCTGTCCTCTTTCCAGCTCCTTTCTTCTTCATAGCCGGAATTCCAGAAGGGTGCAGCTGCTGCGGAGAGCAACAAGAGACACCCACTGGGACACTCTCCTCCCCCCCCCCCTGTCTATCAGGACAGAGAGGCTCGTGTTTCACCCACTCCCTCCCCCCAGGATATTCTGGTTCTGCAGGCCACTCATGCAAAGGGTTATGGGAGGAGATATTGCGTTGACCGTTTGACTCCAGATTATAAAGGGGCAGACTTTGCCAGAGGAGCAGACACCCATCACAGCGCTGACCCTGTGAAACCAACTCAACTGTGGCAAGTAACACAGATCAAGAAGCTTCCTAAAGAGTGCGACAATTCACTCAACAAGAGAACTTGGAGTAATGAGGCTCAAGCCTCGGTATCCAATATCCCCACTGACAGATTTAATCTGTCAGTCAGAACAGAACGGTCATGAGGAGCACAGTGCTGGTTTTACATGGACTCTGGATTATCAGGGACAGGATCACACAGTCCTGGGTGTATATGTAATGTGGGGTGACCTGATCGCAGAGTATCAGGGACAGGATCACACAGTCCTGTTTGTATATGTAATGTAGGGTGACCTGATCGCAGAGTATCAGGGACAGGCTCACACAGTCCTGGGTGTATATGTAATGTGGGGTGACCTGATCGCAGAGTATCAGGGACAGGCTCACACAGTCCTGGGTGTATATGTAATGTGGGGTGACCTGATCGCAGAGTATCAGGGACAGGCTCACACAGTCCTGGGTGTATATGTAATGTGGGGTGACCTGATCGCAGGGTATCAGGGACAGGCTCACACAGTCCTGGGTGTATATGTGATGTAGGGTGACCTGGCTGCAGCGTATCAGGGACAGGCTCACACAGTCCTGGGTGTATATGTGATGTAGGGTGACCTGATCGCAGAGTATCAGGGACAGGCTCACACAGTCCTGGGTGTATATGTAATGTGGGGTGACCTGATCGCAGGGTATCAGGGACAGGCTCACACAGTCCTGGGTGTATATGTGATGTAGGGTGACCTGGCTGCAGCGTATCAGGGACAGGCTCACACAGTCCTGGGTGTATATGTGATGTAGGGTGACCTGATCGCAGAGTATCAGGGACAGGCTCACACAGTCCTGGGTGTATATGTAATGTGGGGTGACCTGACTGCAGAGTATCAGGGACAGGCTCACACAGTCCTGGGTGTATATGTAATGTAGGGTGACCTGATCGCAGAGTATCAGGGACAGGCTCACACAGTCCTGGGTGTATATGTAATGTGGGGTGACCTGATCGCAGAGTATCAGGGACAGGCTCACACAGTCCTGGGTGTATATGTAATGTGGGGTGACCTGATCGCAGGGTATCAGGGACAGGCTCACACAGTCCTGGGTGTATATGTGATGTAGGGTGACCTGGCTGCAGCGTATCAGGGACAGGCTCACACAGTCCTGGGTGTATATGTGATGTAGGGTAACCTGACTGCAGAGTATCAGGGACAGGCTCACACAGTCCTGTATCTATGTGTAATGCAGGGTGACCCGATTCTGCATTATCAGGGCCAGGCTCAGCACTGGGTTTTTGGTACACCCTACCCTAAATATAACTTTAATTACACGTTCTGTAGATCTTCTCTCGTCACTAATTTGTTCTACACCAAAACTACAAATAACCAGTCATGTTCTCATTTACACGCATTGTGGGCACTGTAATCGCGCTCCTTTTCTGAGGGTGAAGGTTTCCCACCAGAAAATCGTGTTTATGTATAAAAAGTCTGCAAAGTTAACGTATCGAAAACACTGAAATACGAGTAAAAAAAACAGTTAACATTTTTATTTACACAAGACATGAACGCATTATCGTACAACACACAACATTAAAGTTTCCATCAACTCTTCACATTGGTTAAAAACCGAGGAACGAAACTCCAGCGGAGGCGCACCCAGGGGCCCCGAGACGCACCCAGGGGCCCGACGCCAGCTGAACTCTTCCAAGAAGACGTTGACTGCCGGGGATACGGAGGAGTAACGCTACCTCCCCGATGGACTTCATGCAAGTTTAGGCGTCCCGCTCACACCCTACATGACATGGGGAGCCCGGCGTGAGGGCTGCAGGGTCTCCCTTATGGCAAGACCACCGGTGGGGTCACAGCCCACCAGCAGGAACCCAACAGCATTCTCTTCGCACGTCGTGGGCGCCAACCAGTGGCAGGGCCCCCTGCAAGCCCCCGTTGAGCCTAAAAATTCAGTGGGTGTTCCCCAGATTCAGATGAAGTCACCGCCTGCCATGCTGGTTCTCCGTGTCGTCACACCGGAGCCCGGCATGGTGGAAACCGCTCTGGTTCTTGGGGGTGGTGTGAAAAAACCCATACATGGCCGACATCCCGGTGACCTGCAACATGGAAACAGGAGAAATGTTGACACAACAAATGTTTCAACAGCGAGTAACCCTAAAGCACTTCATGGGTTAGGTTCCCCATGTGCAGTTCTCGCCGCCCACTAAGCGTTGCGGTGTCGCGCTGGACTCTTACACTACATCTCCACGGGGTCCAGATTAGAAAACATTTTATGGGCATCTTACTTTTTAGATCTAGTCAAAGATAGAAGGGGGAGGCTCCAGCCACCTTGTCCCCCCCCCCAGTAACTAGGGGGGTCACCGGAGATCAAAATGGAGCCCGACTAGATTGGGACATGACTTACAGCAACTACTGTTTAAGCACATCCTTAGTATACATCTCGTGTGCAGCTATATACCGTGTGCGAGCGTGTCAGAGCGTTTACCAAAACATCACATCTCTCAGAGACTCTAGTCTGAATTCTCATCACCCGCGCTCACCACACTGGATCGTCAGCTCTTGTGACAAGCCGCGTGTCTAAGGCACGTCCTCTGCGGTTAGCGGGATATATACACATACCAAGATGGAGGGTATATACACTGCGATCTCCTGTGTATATAGGAAGCCGCCCACGCCTCTCCCGGCGACGTCGTCGTACACTGTACACAAATACAGCAATTAGTGCAAATAAAGACGTGTGTGTAAATGTCAGATATGAATGAATGCAAATAACACTCGTATTTGCAGGTGTGAAACAAGGAGTGACACTCCCGCTGCACGTGGGGAGGCGCACACTGAATTTAATGCAGCATTACACCTCAGAGGGGAATGTTACTACACGCGCGCGCGTTGTGCAAACACGAAGGTATAATAATAATAATATCGCAGGCCGCGTAACAGGACGGGAATTTAGCTGCGACTTGGAGCTAGTCACATGTAATTACACGTCCGCACACGTTAGCTTATACGACGCGCGGATATAAATAACGTGCGAGGGAAATACACGGCGTGTCAGAGCGTTTACCAAAACATCACTGCGGACACGTCAGAGACTCTAGTCAAGCGGTCATCACCCACGCTCCGTGTATGTATTAGAGCGCCAGCTCTTGGGAGCAGGGACTGTATATAAACGTACCGTGGTTATAGAGGGGGAGCTGCCGGGGTCTTCAGGATATATTCCCATGATGCACCTGCACACACAGATCACGTGTTACAGATATAGATATATATATATATATATAAGATTTCTATATAAAAAACACACTTCGGAGCGCGTCAGAGCGTTTACTAAATCCTCACGAGATTTCAGAGACTCTAGTCTCAAGCTGTCATCCCGCGCGCTCCGCGTATTACAGCGCCAACTCTTGGGACTGGCTCTTGCATCAGTCGCTGAACTATATATAAACGTACCGTGGTTATACAGAGGGGGAGCTGCCGGGGTCTTCAGGATATATTCCCATGATGCACCTGCACACACAGATCATGTGTTACAGACACAGAGACAGACAAAGAGCCAGACAGACAAAGAGCCAGACAGACAGAGACAGACAAAGAGCCAGACAGACAAAGAGCCAGACAGACAAAGAGCCAGACAGACAGAGCCAGACAGACAAAGAGCCAGACAGACAAAGAGCCAGACAGACAAAGAGCCAGACAGACAAAGAGCCAGACAGACAGAGCCAGACAGACAAAGAGCCAGACAGACAAAGAGCCAGACAGACAAAGAGCCAGACAGACAAAGAGCCAGACAGACAAAGAGCCAGACAGACAAAGAGCCAGACAGACAAAGAGCCAGACAGACAGAGCCAGACAGACAGAGCCAGACAGACAGAGCCAGACAGAGCCAAACAGAGCCAGACAGACAGAGACAGACAGAGCCAGACAGAGACAGACAGAGCCAGACAGAGACAGACAGAGCCAGACAGACAAAGAGCCAGACAGACAAAGAGCCAGACAGACAAAGAGCCAGACAGACAAAGAGCCAGACAGACAGAGCCAGACAGACAGAGCCAGACAGACAGAGCCAGACAGACAGAGCCAGACAGAGCCAGACAGAGCCAAACAGAGCCAGACAGACAGAGCCAGACAGACAGAGCCAGACAGACAGAGACAGACAGAGCCAGACAGACAGAGCCAGACAGACAGAGACAGACAGAGACAGACAGACAGAGACAGACAGAGACAGACAGACAGAGACAGACAGAGACAGACAGAGACAGACAGAGACAGACAGACAGACACAGACAGACAGACACAGACAGAGACAGACAGACAGAGACAGACAGACAGACAGACAGAGACA